>NC_053154.1:268554202-268854202 GCF_016835505.1 Polypterus senegalus
CGCGGAGCGCGGGAAACCACGCCCATTGAGGTCGGCGCTGACCCTCTCTCCGTGTTGCGGTTCCAATTTAAAAGCGCCGGCTTCTTTTAGAAGGAGCAATGGAATGATGACTCCCTGAAGTTTGTAAAAATGCAGTGGTCCTTGTCAATGGCCAGCGCACTAATCAGTCGATGCCACAGGGCCCCTACTTTGTGCTAGATAATGACCTCCTTTACCGTGTAGCAATGCATGGCGGGCAGGAGGCGAGGCTGCTGCTAGTGCAGCGTACCTTCCGGCGGCAGGTCTGTGAGCTAGCACCGCCCACCTCCTAGGTGGCCACCTGGGCACCGAAAAACTCTGGAGCGGATCAAGCTCCGTTTCTACTGGCCAGGAATTAATGAGGAGGTTAGGCTTTTGCGCTTCCTGCCGGAGTGTCAACTGACAAATTCCTAGGAGGGACCGTGCTCTCTCATTCCTATTCCACTGATTGGCGTTCCCTTCCACAGAATGGGTCGACCTGGTGGGACCCTGGAGCCCTCAGCCGAGGACACAAGTACATTTTAGTCCTCGTGGATTACGCTACGATACCCGAAGCTGTTCCGTTGCGCTCAGCTACCTCTAAAGCCATCATCACGGGAATTACTAGGGGTATTCGCGCGCGTGGGGATCCCCAAAGAAGTCTTGACAGACCAGGGGACCCCCTTCACCTCGGAAACGTTCAAGGAGACTGCCAGATTACTGAAAATAAAGCATTTAAAGACCTCGGTGTATCATCCTCAAACCGACGGATTAGTAGAGAGGTTTAATCAAACTCTCAAGCAAATGCTGCGTAAGGTGGTCAGCGAGGATGGAAGGAACTGGGATCAGCTCCTCCCCCTCGTCCTTTTTGCCTATCGGGAAGTCCCACAAGCCTCCACGGGGTTCTCCCCTTTTGAACTACTGTATAGGCGACAACCTCGGGGCATATTAGATATTTTGAAAGAAGGCTGGGAAGAAGAGGCTCTTCCCTCCACAAACATACTGGAGTATATCGCAGTTCTGCGATAGATTTGGAAAATTAGGCCTGTCCTTAAAAGTCACATGGAGGAGGCTCAAGCAGCACAGGCCGGTACTACACACGCGCACGTCTCTTGGAGTTCCGCCCGGAGATCGGGTCATGGTCCTAGTGCCTACCTCCCACTCTAAATTGCTTGCCCACTGGCAGGGCCCCTCTGAGTTAAGGAGAGGAAGGGACTGGTGGACTATTTGGTGAGTCAACCCAATGCGGGCCAAAGGAGCGGGTTTATCATGTGAACCTGCTGAAACCGTGGAAGGACAGGGACCCCGATCCCTCCTCCGGCCAGCCCCGCTCACTCTTCGCTCACACACACGACCTTAACTTCGGCACGGACTTAAGTCCCAGACAGCGGCAGGAGCTGGAAACAGTTATCCGGACCGTTGGAGGTAGTCAGTGAGAACCCGGAAGGACCTCTCTGATTGAGCACAACATCGTGACAGAGCCGGGGTTGTTGTCGAGAACGCCCGTATCGTCTTCCGAGGCAAAAAGGCTGAAGTGGAGCTTGAGATCAAGCGCATGCTGGAGCTAGGTGTGATTGAGGAAAGTTATAGTCCCTGGTCCAGCCCCATTGTGCTCGTCGGTAAGCCTGGCGGAAGTTGGAGGTTCTGCAATGACTTCCGTCGGCAATCAAGTCTCCCAATTTGATGCTTATCCAATGCCACGCGTGGACGACCTCCTCGAGAGGCTTGGACAGGCTCAATACCTGACCACACTTGACATGACGAAAGGGTACTGGCAGGTTCCTTTAACGGACTCCGAAGGTAAAAAAACGTTTAGTACCCCTAGCGGACACCGGCAGTATCGTGTCCTTCCATTTGGGTTACGGGGCTCCAGCAACCTTTCAGCGTCTGGTGGACAAAGTGCTTGACCTCATAACTCATACAGTGCTGCCTACCTGGATGGCGTGGTCATCTATTCCAGCACATGGAAGGAACACCTACAGCATGTCCAAGCGGTATTACGGACACTTGGTGAGGCCGGGCTCCGGATTAATCCCAAAAATGCTTCTTGGATTAAGCGAGCCAAATATTTAGGCTACCTGGTGGGTGAGGTACCGTAAGGCCACAGTGCTCCAAAATTGATGCCATTCTGAAATGGCCCGTCCATGAACCAAGCGGCAGTCCAAGCCTTTCGGGTTAGCGGGTACTACCGCCCGGTTTGTACCCGGTTTTGAGAAGCGGCGCCCTTGACTGATTTAACAAAGAAGAGGGCCCGAACATTGTGGTATGGACTGAAAAACAGGCTGCATTTGGTGACTTAAAGCAGGCCCTTACGTCCACACCTGTTTTGATGGCACCTAACTTTTCTTTGCCTTTCATCCTCCAGGCGGGCGCGGACACAGGCCTGGGCGCCGTGCTGAGCCAAAGCGTCGATGGTGTGGAGCACCCCATCATGTTCCTGAGCGGAAACTGTTGGACGGGAGACCAGGTATGCTGCGGTGGAGAGGGAGGCTCTGGCGATTAAATGGGCGATTACTCAGCTGAGGTACTACCTGTTGGGCGGGAATTCACCCTTGTCACGGACCATGCACCCTACAGTGGATGGCCCTCCACAAGGAGTCGAATCAGCGGGTCACCCGGTGGTTTCTTGACCTGCAGCCGTACAAGTTTTGCTCGTTCATCGTCGGGCGCTCTCCGCGCGCTGATGCTCTTCTCGGGTTCACGACCTCTCGGTTAGAGTCGCCCGACCCGTCGGGTCTGGGCTAAGGGGGCCTTGTCACACGCGTCGCATGGGAGGCAGCTAAAGGGCTTGAGTGAAGGCAGTTGGAGGCATGCGGGGTGTGGCAGAGTGCACTGACTCTTTTCTCCCTTGCCTGTAGACCATCCCGGGGATTTCACCTGGATCTCCTGACATCACTTCGGGACTGAGCCAATGGAAGTCGGCCACACCAGCTCCAGTCCCTCTGATGTCACCTCCGACTCTGAGCCAATGGTGGAAGACCACGTGCCAGATCCATCGACCTCACTTCCTGTCTCCCCTTTAAAACCTGCCCCTTTTCCTTTGTTTCTCAGTCTTGTTTTGGACTCGGTTGTGTGCACTTCAGTGCTCTGTATTTTAAAGAAAAGCGACTTTGCAGCCAGGATACCACAATATACGGTGGCTGCCCCAACTCTTTATCTGTCAATGTCTCGTTCTTGTGACATATATATATATATATATATATATATATATATATATATATATATATATATATATATATATATATATATATATATATATATATATATATATATATATATATATACATACATATATATATATATATATATATATATATATATATACATATATACATATATATATATATATATATATATACATATATATATATATATATATATATATATATATACATATATATATATATATATATATATATATATATACACATATATATATATATACATATACATATATATATATATATACATATATATATATACATATATATACATATATATATACATACATATATATATATATATACATATATATATACATACATATATATACATATATATATACATATACATATATATACATATATATATATACATATACATATATATATACATATATATATATACATATATATATATATACATATATATATATATACATATATATATATATATACATATACATATATATATATATACATATATATACATATACATATATATATATACATATATATATATATATACATATACATATACATATATACATATATATAGTATTTACTGACAGCAAAAACTTATTGAGACAACCACACCACCCACAAATTCACACATAATGCACAGTATTTCACATAGTTAATTCAGTCCTCAGGTGGTATTAAGGTATAATGTTTTGTATAAAATGTACCTTTTGATTCATGCATGTCAAAATCAAGCATTTCTTGAATTTTGCCCCCATCAATAAAAAAATCCCTACAGATTTTATTATTTTTTCTCCAGCTGTCTGGAGTTATTTGTTTTTTCTGTCCCCCCTGGCCATTGAACCATACTCTTATTCGATGTTAATGTTGATTTATTTTGTTTTATAATTGTCTCTTTCATTTTTCTATTCTTTAATATGTAAAGCACTTTGAGCTACTGTTTGTATGAAAATGTGCTATTTAATAAATGTTGTTGTTATCTTTACAAAGCGTGAGGTGATATGCATATACAGTACATTCCCCCATGACTCCACATATGATAATGTTAGAGCAGGCTGCATTCATGCAATTGGCATGCACATAAAGATTACTGACACAAGTGTGGATGGCATGTATAGTGTACATGAATCACAAATAATATCAAAAGTACATGTGGTCATGGGTGTAAACTGTGCTTTAGTAGCCAGCATATTACCATGAAGATCGACAAGGCAGGATTGATGACTGACACCAACAGGTCATACAGGTATGCCAAGCTTTGTATTCCATGAACCCTTGGAACATTACCATTACATTTGACAAGTTCAGGAAAGTTCAAGGAAGCAGGTGGGAACTCCCAGGGCACTGTTTGAACAGAGCCATACAGATGATCATAGGAGATCACAGAAAGAGACACAGTATAGCACAATGGAAAACTATCAGGACAGTGGAAAAGTGAACATTGACTGTAGAAATTGTGCAAGAAGAGCTGTGGTTAGTTTCAGTAAACTCTCACTCAGGGTGTGCAACCATCATTTTCCAATGGAAAAGGTCTTTGCATATACAGTAATATGAAGACCAAAAAGGTGATTTAACACAAATAAATCTATTTAACCTTACCAAGCTAGGCGAATTACATTTAAAAGCTTAAATGCATATAAGCAGAGTGCTGTCAACAGAATTTTTACATTCTAATGGCTACAGGTTTAGGCAGATTTGGTGGATACCATAATTAGCCAACGGTACAGGTTTTGTTTTTACAAAAATTTTATAATAAAAGTGATTAGGGTCCATTAACAAAATGGTAATTATTTTGTTAAACATACAATGCATTTACATTGCATTCTTTTGTAACTTAATTGTAACATAGCAAATAGTGGTATTAGCAAAAACTCTTTGCTTCTGAAAATATCCTATAGTCACAGCTGTTCAAAAGTAGACATAGAAATAAGCATACCAATTGCTGCGTACTTCATCTTGTGAAAGGTTAAATTATTGTAAAGCAAGCTAAAAAGATCCCAAAACCATGTTATTTGGTCACACTCTGAAACTTACGCTCTCCATATAATAAAACTAACAATTTATTTGCAGATATCATTTGGAGAAAAACTGTTCACTTTGAATAAACACTGACAATTTCATATAATGCATGAAATTAGGTGGGGTCGGGAGGGGGTGATGAAAGTACTAAACATGACACTAAGGCATTATGTTTTCAAAATAACCGATAATAAAATTACTAACACATCTTTTATGTAGCAAAAGCTATACCTGATTCTTTGGCTTCTTTGGCAGAGATCCTGTCCCCAGTGAGAACCATCTCCATGGCCAGTGATTTGCCCACAGCTCTTGTCAACCTCTGAGTTCCTCCTGCACCTATAAATACAAAACCAGTCCTGTTAAAAGGCAGGAAACTGTTAAGCAGTAATTAACAATCTGTGTAATCACATACTTAAAATAATAAAAATAAATTCAATGACTTTTCAAAGGTAGGTACAGGCTTGTTTGTTAAAAAAAGATGCTACTTTCAAAAAGTGTTATCAGTACTGTATATGCCAATACACTTCAAACTAAAGTAATAGATAATTTAGTTTTACTTTGTAAATAATTGAGAAAATTTGTTTAATACAAATCAATACACAGTAAAATATGCTATGCAACTAGAATCTTGAAAAGATACTCACTACTTTTTTCAGACCATACACATACAACAGACAATACATAAAGTGTCCGATTTCAAAATTCATTTTAAACCTTGTGTATTGTGGATTGCAAAGCCCTAACATGGTGATTCATAAGCTTTTTACTACTGTAAACCCTTCTGGCAAAGGTGCCATTAGGCTAATTACTAAACCATTTGGATGCTCATTTACTGCCTGTAATTTTGCACTTATGGCATGGCAGGTGTCGGATCTTAATCTCTGTTGGGAGACAGATTGGTCTTATTACAGTAAAAATACTACAGATGCAAAGATATTGTTATTATGGTTTAGGACTGGGTTCCTTGAGCTTAGGTCAGGTAGTTCCCTTGATAACTTAAACAATGCATATTTGTTATCTTTTTAGTTCCATAACTATTTGATCATCAACATACTGTAGGTTAAAACAGGTGAGCATCAACATTGATAATTGACTTTTTTGATGGACTTCAATTTTGTAGTTAATATACTAATTGTGTATAGCTTGGGTTGCTCAAAAATGTTTATTAATTTTTGACCTGTGAATTTTTTCCCTGTGTTTCTGTTTTATTTAATAGCAGATCTGGTTGAACTAGACCAAAATCCTAAGCAAAAATGTAAAGAAACCCTTAAGTAAGCAAAGTGGTTTAGTATGTAGAGAAATGCTACATAAAAAGATAAATAGAAAAAAACAGAACTGAGAGTATAAGGACTATTCAAAGGTCAAACTTATTACACCTTTGTTTGCCAAATTTTTTAGAGAGAGAGACAGAATGTTTAGCGTAAGAGTAGACTTTAAGCTAGAGAAAAACAAACATTGTTAACATTTGGAACTGGATTAATATTTAAAAACAATCAATTAGACAAACTCACAAATTCGCCCTTTTGCCATGGCTTGATATTACTTGGTTGTTGCGCAACACTCACCATTCTCTACTATCCTGCAATCAAACATGTTTCTGAAGCAGAGTAGTAAAGAATTTTTTTAAGGGACAGTTTTTGCCATACCTTTGCAGATTTTATGTAGTGTTTACTTTTCATTTACTGAATAAAAGGAGCAAGTGAAAATATAGTGTGCATGGTCAGATAAATCTGGTACTCGATCATATCATTCTCTAAAACTCATACACTGAAATCTCCCTATAAAATCCCTCAAATTTGTTTTGGTGGAGGGATCATTCCCTCACACCATGCCAAAAATTAAATGAAAGCCCTGTCTATTATACTAAAGTGTCAATATTAACTACTGGAGGGTACTACTGACACAAATTTTCCAGTGAAACATACAGGTGACAGCAGTGCCTAAAAGCTATGCAAAATAGTTATTTGTGATAAGAGTGATGCATAAATCTTTGAGGTGGTTAGTTCACTCACCCCTTTGAACTGAGACTCGGTAGAATATTTTACTCTATAGTTACTGGTGCATTAAAATATGTAGTTTAATTATGGCAAAAAGTTACTCAAATATCACCCACAATATCAGTTCCATTAGAGCTGTGCTTCTTGTCTAATAATTATTCCTCACCAAAAAATGCAATAAACGAATCTCAGTAATGCAAAACTGATCATTAATAATTTCTTTTCATTTAATGTTGAAATATATTTTTTACACACATCTCTCTCACACACACACACACACACACACACACACAATATCCAACGTCTGTCTGCATGTCTGTCCGCTCTTCACGAGAGAACTACTTAACGGATTTAGATTAGGTTTTTTCATATAATTTGCTTGAACATTCTGGTTGATTTTGCGACCTCTCTCATTGTGCATCATAGTTTGCTTGCGGTACCGATTTATTTGCACAAATCTGAAAGAGACGCAGTGAGCCAAGGGGAGCGTGGCGAGGCCCTCCACACTCACGTGCCAGCCTCGGGGCATATCTTACATCCACTTAGCTAGTGAATGAGAGAATTACTTAACAGATTTAGATCAGGTTTTTTTCTAGAATTTGTGTGAACATTCCAGTTGATTTTGCTACTTCCCTCATCGCACTAAGAATCATAGTTCGTTTGCAGGAGCCATATATTCGCGCTAATCCGAGGCAGAGGCTGTGGGCTGAGAGGAGGGGAAAAGCGTGACATCAGGAGTAGGGAGCCCTCCTCACTGTCCTGTTTCCCTTCTATGCGGGCGAAGCCACAGAGGACAGCTAGAAATTTATAAATAAAATATTTTCTGGTGAATGTATTCAGTAATTATTTTCTCTATTATGTAATGTCTTTCTTTTAACAATTAACAGTTATTAATAAGATTATGAAATGTGATCAAAATTTGCATCCCCAAGTACCAACAAATTATACCAAATGAAGCAGAAAGCAGTCTGTGATTATCAGTTGATATGAAAGGGACTCACAGCTCATATGCACTCCAACTAGTGGAGATTTAGCTAAGTTTAATTTAACAAATAGCATTGTCAAATAAAAATAATGTATTTTGCAGATCATTAAAAGCAGGGTGACTTAGATAACTGCAAGCCTGGCTTTGGTTCCTTTATAAGGATACATATTCCTAAATAATGAAACCACATTTCACAAAATGAAGACAGTAGGCCATATGATGAGAAGAAACAAAAATTCCCGCCTCTGGCTAGAGGTAAACATGGAAAATAAATGCCCAAAATCATAGCTTGCGAGCATAAAAGTAATCAACAATCTGCAAAATGTTGGTAAATTACTAAATGGGCTGTTTTTATATGTTATGTATATATATGTTATTTAAGGAGTGCTCAACACTTGTAAAATATGTTTTAATTACTGCAAAAATGCTTCATTTTGTCATTATTTGCTTTGTCCTGAAACTCTGAAAATTGTTAGTACTGTTATTTTGAAAAACAGCAAAAAAAAAAAAAAAAACCCAGATCATTAAAGAAAGACTACTTTTTATCCATGCAACTAAAACAAAACAAAACAAACAAAAAGCAATTTTTATACTAAACTAGTCACAGCTTCAGCATAGCATGAACAAAATAATGATTATCCAACTTGCAAAATCAGCAAGTGAAATTAAAGGTCAAAAAACAAAATGCACTAGTAAAGGTCACTTACCTGGAATTGTCCCAAGAAGAATTTCAGGTTGTCCAAACTGTGCCTTCTCTCCAGCATAAATAATATCACACATCATAGCCAGCTCACAGCCACCACCAAGCTACAAATGAAAACATACCATTAAGCATCTAGCAATTCAAACAAAATACTGTAAACAGAAAACTGAAAGAAACTTTTACTATAGATCCTGAAGATTCATCTACTATGAAAAGGACTAAATAAATAATAAAATCTATGATAAACAATTTCATATAATATAAGACAAGGAAGCTTAATTTCTGATGTCCAAGTGTTAAAATTCACAGATTATGAAGAACAAGCTGTCCACCGTGGCTCCACCTGCATAGTAGTGAAACAGGACAGTGAGGAGGGCCCAGCCCAGCTCCCCACTCCTGACGTCATGCTTCCTCCTGCCCTTGGCCTGCAGTTTCAGATTAGCACAAATATATCGTTCCTGCAAGCGAACTGTGATTCTTAGCATGATGACAGAAGTCACAAAATCAACTTGAATATTCAAGCAAATGTTAGAAAAAAAAAAACCCTAAATCTGTTAAAGTAGTTCTCTCATTTGCTAGCTAAGCAGTGGTAAGGTATGCCCTGAGGCTGGCTTGTGAGTGAGGAGGGCAATTTTTGACCAACATCCAGTGCCATTTTATAAACAAAAAGGTGCACTTTTAAAAAAAAAAAAAAAATTGTATATATTGTGGAACCTGGCCCGGACACAGACAGGCAGACATAGTTATTTTACCCAACACATGTTTTTTCACGAACCCCATATTTACAAAGTGCCACACAACTCCAAAACTCCCCCCAAGTCCAGGCCCTCAACAATGCCTCTTCCTTCTTCTGACCGCTTCCACTCCTCTCCTTCAAGACTCTGTCCAACTACACTCCCGACTCTAGCCATCGAATGGAGGGAGGCAGCCCCTTTTATCCTCACCCGGACAAGCTCCAGGTGCCTCCCGATAACCTTCTGCCGGCCCTCCCAGTTGTGGCAGAAGTTCTGGCCGTGCACTCGGAAGCACTCCGGGTGTCTCTGGTCTTCTTCCCCGAAGCATTTCCGGGTGTGGCGGATGTGCTGAGGGCAGGGCACCTCCGGCATCTGGGCGCCCCCTGGCAGTGACCACGGGCCCCTATAGTGTTGAGCTTCTAAGCCCTGTTCCCATGGTCCCCAAAGCCACCAGGGTGGTCGCCCCATTGTGGTCTGGAGGAGGTTAAGCCCTCCTCCAGTCCTGGGTGTCCCAGCTGAGTACCACCCCCAGCCACTCACCACAATATATATACAAAAGCACATTTTACCTCATTGGAATACTGAAAATGACTCATTTGTTATCATTAATATCAGAAGTTTTTTTAATTAAGAAATGCATATGTTCAAATTCCTATTTGTGTTAAAAATATAATAAGCAATACTTTGATTTATTCAAAAGAAAGCATGTTTCACAGGATTGTGAAAAACGTGAAAAATACTAAATTCTAATCTAGTGTTTATAGTACTTGCATTTCAATTCGTAATTTAAACCAGTGATCCATGATAAAGCCTCTGCCATGAAGAGCAAATAACAGCAGTCAACTTGGTAGCACCAACGGGAGTGGAAAAGTCAAACTGGGAATAGAAAAACTTAATACCGCTACTTTAACAACTCCTAATTACTGGTTTAATTCCTTAATAATCCTTTTACCAGTCACTTGAGTATATGAAGTGCATAAAGTTTACACCAAGTCAAAATCCAAAAGAATTAAATAAAACATACAAAACTAGCTACACTTGCCTTAGGACAAGTTAGATGGAGATATACAAGTATGAATTAGATGTATTAAGTCTGAAAATTGCATTCATGCATAACCAATACAGTATACCAATGGATCTCATATTTTGTATACTGCTTGTGCACTTCATTCTGGCTGAAACATGCGTATGCAGTTATGTATTACAGAGATCCGTTTATAACAATCATTTTAAGCTCTACACACACAACAAATGTTCAGGGCAAATATCCATAAAACAATCATTATCACAGGCCAGGTAAATTATAATATTCATAACCAATCTGAAAGTACTGTATAAACTACAGAGACAAGAGTGTTTACTCAATGTAGGAGCCTGCTGTCATGTCTAAAAAGGTTTGGAAACATGAGAAAATACTGATAAAAAATCCTCTCTCTCATGGGAAATGACTGTTTTCCAGCATTTCAGTTTGCACTGGATTGATATAACCTGTTATATTTACACAGCAGAAGTTAAAAGATGCGTTAATCTTTACAGAGACAGGAGCAACTTATTAATATTAGTATTAATATATTAATATAATTAAATTATAGGAGACTAACAAAAACCAGGGATACTTTTGCATTACTGCACTTCCCCATGAAAGCCTACTGCTATCCCAACAGGGCTTTTAAAGACAGTTGGGAATAAATATACCCGTTGCTTTCATCACTATTTGTTGTATTACAACAATCCCTCTGTCACTTATTTCATTAGTGGCAAACTATCTGCATTTTTACTCTCCTTTCTCCCACAGCAAGCAGCATTGGATACTGCTGAAAATGGCGCACATAAATTAACATAATGTGTAAGGGCGTTTAATAACATTAGACATAGTATCTCCTAATCATGTTAAAGGGCTTAATATATCCTGCAACTAGTGTGCTTTTCTACATTTTTATTAAAACACATCCATACTGAAGATCTCTTCTGTTTACACCTCAAGGCACTCTAGTCTAACTTACCATTATGTTGTAACACAAACAGACCCAAGTACCTACAACAACAAAAAAAATGAAAAATAAAAAACTAAGAATTAACAGAAGAAATTGGTCAAGCTAATGCACTTGATCCATACATTTAAGGCAAAATTGAACTGCTTTGTTCTCAGTTTCCAACACTAGGGCCACGTCACCAACTAAATGGAATTAATGAATTAGAATGGGAAGAGATTGGCTCTCCAGACTGACATCAATGGAATGGAATTTAAAGTAGATATTCATGTGGTGACCAATGAATGCTCAACTGACAGGGACAGAGTTTGGATAAGTGTTGAGGAAGAGAAAGAGAGAGGGGGTAATAACAAGTGATCAGAAAGTAACACGTATTACATTATTAGTATACAGGATGAGTAATATCCTGGCTGTTTTAAATAAATACCTCAACATGTAACAGACTGACATATCAGAACAATTTAAAAGTTAACTTTGCCCTGATATAATGACTGTCATCTTGCGGACCATACTTTTAGAACTATTGACAAAAGATTCAAACCTGCTTGCAAATGTAATGTTGTAAATTAACCCATTCATCATATGTCAATCATCTATGTATTTTTTACATTTTCACTGCCCTTTTATGAAATCTCTAGCAGCAGTGGCCCTACTATAAAGGAAAGCTTGGCAGACTTTGCAGTATATACAATGTATTTCATCAGCATACACTTCTATTTGTTGCCAATAGCGGGTATACTGACCATTTAAATAGTTATAATCATTGTGTTCTTGGTCATGTTACTGCTTCATGTTTGTAACAGGTTTCACAGTAGATGGTCATACAAATATTTGGTCTATTTAAAAAAAAAAATAAAATGGTGTCAGTAAAATATTATAGCCGCACTGACAAGATGCGTCAGCCTGGGGAAGGCATCTGTAACAGCATGAGCAAACATTTCATATTCAAATGAGCAGTTTCAGTATCAGCTACAATGGAGCCTATAAAAACAGCAAGCTTTCCACAGTTGTGTGATTTTCAACTTGTGCAGCTAAAGTAACCCATCTATACAAGGCCAGCAATCTACCTAAAGCAGCGTGAACCATGGTTTCAGAGAAATGGGATTAGAAGAAAACTTACAGTCTGACTCAACAAAGTACCAAGTAGACCATAAATAAACTTTCTGGGTTCTAATGAGTTGCTGAAGAGTCTTGAGGTTGGGATTCAGGATCTAAGGTGCATCTGTCACTCCACAACTATATGTTCATCGGCTAAGGTTCACTGGACTGGGTGTTCAGTCACCAGAGGAGCTTCAGAAAGGATCCTGGCATGGATTGGCTCATGAATCTAGTGAAAGTGTGGCAAATCGTGCTGCCGCTTACATTAGAGGAGTAGTGTAAGGCGGAGATGGCAGTGGAAATGCACAGACAAGGGATTAGGCATATTATATAGGCAATACAGAGCTGCCAAGAAGGGAGAGTTCTGAATCTGAGATACACAACCTAGAATGCTGGTTGCAGTGTCAGTTTTGAAAGTAAGATTTCCAAGAGACTGCAACATCAGCAACTTCATACAAAGAAGCTCCTCTTCCCACGTGTAATGGACAGATCATTGCATAGAATTGATGCATTAAACACCAATGCTGCACCACATGACAGCTCTACACTCAACATCCCTGCTGCACCACACAACAGCACAGTGCTTATCATCCTTTCTGATGAGTGCTGCAATCTGCAGAACTGCAGTAAAATAGAAGACTGCCCCAGCTTTTCCAAGAGTTTGTGTGCTGCTACAAAGAGTTGGAAAGGACTGCTGGGACAAGCAATTTTAAAAAGATGGCAATACAATAATAGCCTTGATAAGTTGTGTTACCCTGGGGATAGCACCAGCTAAGAGTATTCAACTGCCCCCAGTGCCAGCCACAGGCAGCCTATACATATGGCAAGTCTTCCACAGTCACACAATTTCCTACTAGTGAACTGTCCCTCTAAGGGCAGCAAGCTACTTAAAAGAATGATGCAGGAATGAATTAGGTAGACACTGGCAAGCATCACACAGTGCTACAATATGTTATTACTAAAATTCCATGCAGTTTTGAAAAGATCACAACATAATTACTTATTCCATGTGTACATACGGCATATTAAAGCTATTTTTTTATTCTCCAACACTCTCTAACAAGTCTTCAGATGGCAAGATGCAAAGAGCAAAAGTTTTTAAAAAAATCTACTTTTGGGATTGGGGAGAAAAAGAAAAAAAAAAAAAGATGGAGGGTCTTATGGAATAGACAGGTTGACATTAGGTAAATTTCACAACCTAAAACACTAACTCAAACAGGGCCAAGTTAGAATCACCAGTCAACCTAACTTAACATCTTTGGGATGTAGGAGGAAGCAGGAATATATGGAGAAATTACTTTGGGGGATGATGGGGGAGAAACACACTGAGAATATTCAGCTCCCACACAGATAGTGACTGGGCAAAGAATCAAAAATATGTACAATTCTATGTACAGTACTTTAAAAAACATCTCTATCTATAATTAAAAGAGGGAGTGTGTGTAAAAAATAAAAATTGCTTAAAGGGACTTATCTTAAGGTTATGTTCTACTTAAACCGATTATATAAATTTCATTAGTATATGAACCCCCATAGCTGTTTAAATTTAATTCAGACGTATTTGCCCCATTAAATTTTAAGGTCTCGTTTTACAAAAGGAACAACGGAAAATGTCTGCTGTGGTACCATATAGTGACTCATAATGTCATATCTACTGTAACAATACAATGCTGCACCCACCAAAGATTAGAGAAGACTATAGAATGTCACAACCATAACAAAAAAACTTAAGAATAAAAAAGAAAAAAATGAAAAGAAAAACAATAAAATGCGCAAAACACTAGTCTACTAACTGAACAACAGAATGACTAAATAAAAAGAACATATAAAGAACATCCCTGTCAGGCTTAAAGGACAAGTTTGGTATTTTCCAAGTTGAAGTTATTTCTTCACAACCATAGTATATCTTAATATGACACATAAAATTGTATTCTAAAGTTCTAAAGCATATTAAAAAGAATAGCCTGCTCTTACATTTTTATAATGGACCTTGTGGGTACCTGGGTCCCTTTCTGGAAAAGCCTTAAAATTTACAGAAAACATCCACTTCTTTGTGTATTAGGTGTGGGATCACCATAAATTGGGCTCCCCTTGCCTGTGATTTACCTGGAACTCCTAACGGTTTGATTTTGATATGTGGGCATGTCTAGCGGCTGCTCTGTAACTCTCATTTTTGCATCTCATTATCTAGAGGATACTGGAACAGAGATCGTCAGGGCTAGGTGCCTTCCTGACATTAGGATGCCTTTTGCAAAAAGCAAGAAGGACAACAACCTTATTCTAACCTCAGGTCACAAGAGTAGGAGGGATGGCTTTTATAACTGCTTTTAGATAGCAGATTAACCTGACAAAGTTTGCTTTACAAATTCGCAAACAATTCTCATCATGCCAACATACCATAAAACCATACAATACATCCTAATAGTTCAATTATTATTCCATGAAACATGGTGTTCTCTAATGCATAACATCTTTGCTCTTTTAGATAGATAGATAGATAGAAACAGCAGAATTAAAGATAAAATAGGCAAATCAGAAGCAAGTATAAAAGGCAGTACTATGAAGTACAAACAACAACCTGTACTTATTACTAAGAAAAATCAATTTCAAATACGGTATTTCATATTTCAAAAATGAACTTACTGCAAATCCATTTACAGCTGCTATAATAGGCTTCCTTAAAGTAGACACTCTGTTCCAATGAGAAAGGAAGTTTCCACCGTAACACTCCTGAAATGTTCTGTTTTGCATCTCTTTAATATCTGCACCAGCTACAAATACAAAAAGGCTATATGAAAAACTACACCAATGCAGTCTCTGCTACAAAAGATATACTATTATAAATAAATATACTGTATTTTCAATTATTGTAAATGTCCACAGGTTAACATACAACAGAAATTACATATATCATCTAGTTTGTCATCCATGTTAGATCCTGCTCACATTTATTACTAGGAGCCACTGAAATCATACAGAATCAGAACCTTTGGAAAGAATAAAACTAGAATGGAAGGCCACACTTCAACACGGCACTGTTGCCAATGTCATACAGAGTCAATTAACATGACACGTTATCCTTTAGAAAGTGAGGAAAAGGAATTGACAACCCTGAGAAAAGCCCTGTAAACACAGGAAAAACATGCAAAACCCACAGTAATAGTGACCCATATGGAAATCAAACTCTAGGTTCGACTAAATAGGAAAATAAATGTGTACTTTTAGACATTTTTTGTCTGCCACTTCTCACATAAGTTTCATTCTTTGTTTCTGCAGTCCTGAGAATCTTGAAGGATGTGGCACTTTATACTAATATCATCTATTATTTCTGTCCTTGTGATTTTTTCTCACTATTCTTTTGGCATCATTCCCTCCATTTCCAAAGTGCACAAGCTCTCCAGGTCATTTTCCTTTTTTCTTTAAACATATCCAGCTTGTTTCTGTTGATTGTACAGCTTAACACTTTCGCACTAATTCTTTCTTTTGACCCTGCCACTGTATTTTTCATCATTGCAGCTTAGAACAAGATAATTTTTATAGTAGAACCATTCAAATATACTCCATGTTCTGCCATTATTGGCCAAGTCCTGATTATATACACAATACAAATTCCCATAAAGCTTGCATAAACTTACCTCAGTGCCAAAAAGGCTGTCCTACAAGTAACAATCATCAAGCAAATTCCAGAAATTCTCCTAAACATATTTTGCAACTATCAACCACATAATTTCACTCTAAAAATAAAGTATCATACTTAAAACGCTGGGGGCCAAGGGGAAGGGAAGCGTGATGTCAGGAGTGGGGAGCAGGACAGGGCCCTTTTCACTCAGGCAACAGTCACCAAAAGAAAAGAAATTAACAAAGAAATTGCAAAAATTAAAAAGTACTACCAATAAAAGTGCCAATCCCTTAATATTACTTGGCATGAAACAACACTGCATAGCCAGCCATAGAATACTTAACAAGTAGTTACAAATGCACCCTCTACCAACACTGGCAGCAAGGCTTCAAAGTAAACAACCTTTATATTTGTAGTATGTGAGTAAACCGTAGGTATAGGAGGCTAGAAAGCCAGATGCATTGCTTTAAGATAAGGATTACGCTTTGAAGGCTGGGGATGACCAGACATGACATCAAAACAAGGGTAAACTTTTGTTATGATTGGACTAAAACCAGCCAGTCAGTCACTTATTTTTCTAACCACTCCCTCATAACATATGTCAAACTTTCTTGTAACTGACAGTTAAGAGTTTGAAAAGAGTATGAGGACAGTAGAGCCACTTCAACCACATGGTGAGCTTCAGCTTAAAACGTTCATTGTAACAGTGACTTGAATATGAACCTGTATACATAAGGCACACATCAGTACATCGCAACCTTTGTAGAAAAGAAAGGATTCTGTGATGTTTACAGACACATGAATGCAGAATACAGTGATACCGTGACTTACTAGTGTCCCACCTAACGTGTTTTTTGAAATACGAGCAGTCTCTTGGCCGATTTTTTACTTTGAGTTGAGGGCTAAAATTTGGGTTACGAGCCAGCTTCAGATACCCCACCCCACCGCTAGTTCGTGCAGCTCGCCACAGTGAACGCCGCAACATCCCGTGTCTCACTCATTCACTTTAAGCAGTTAGCTCACAGTGGAAGCTTCAGTGTTGTGCTCGCATTTGTGCTTGCAGTTATTTTGAAAAACTTTGTTTTTCCAACTATGGGTCCGAAGAAAGCGAGTGCAAAGGATAGTGCAGAGAAGAAGCAGATGATGTGCACTGAATTAAAGAAAGAAAGAAATTATAGAAAAACACCAGCAAGGTGTGTGGGTAGTCGATTTGGCGAAGCAGTACGAGCATAGCACTTCTACAATCTGCACCATACTGAAGCAGAAGGAGTCGATAAAGGCTATAACACCAGCCAAGGGCATTAAAATTATTTCAAAACAGTGGAAATCTATCCATGAAAATATGGAGAAGCTGCTGATTGGGTGGTTGATGGAGAAGCAGCTCGCAGGAGATACCGTGACAGAGGCTATAATCTGCGAGAAGGCACGAGCGATTTATGCTAATTTGCAGCAGCAGAACCCAGGCACTTCAACAGACGAGGCAGCAGGCGGGCCGTTTAAAGCCAGTCAGGGCTGGTTCGAGAATTTTAAAAAGAGAACCGGCATTCACTCCGTTGTCAGGCAGCGAGCGCGGATGTGAAGGCAGCTGAGGATTACTTCAAAACTTTTGCAGGAATTATAGCGGCTGAAGGATACATCCCCCAGCAAGTCTTCAACTTTGATGAGACAGGACTCTTCTGAAAAATGATGCCAAGGAGGACTTGTATAACAGCAGAGGAGAAGCAGATCCAGGCCACAAACCCATGAAGGATAGGCTAACCCTCACACTGTGCCTGGACATGGATGAAGGTAACATCAATGAGCTCATCAAGGAGCACTCTGAGGAACGGACAAAGGAGGAGCTAAAGGAGCTACAGACACAGCAGCACACAGAGGTTTTGCAGGAAATAAGTGACGCAGAGGAGGAGGAAGTTATCTCTACAAGTGAGATAAAGGAAACGTTGGGAATGTGGGAGAAACTTTCAGACTTTATTCAAAAGAAACACCCAAAAAAAGTTTCAACTGGACGCACGACTGGGCTATTCAATGACACTTGCATAACGCATTTTAGAAACATTCTGAAAGGGAGGATGAAACAGACCTCATTGGACAGGTTTTTTTCAAAAACCCCTGCAGATAAAAGTGAGGAAGGTGTGGCGAAAAGGGTAAAAATCAGTGAATAACATTCAGTTAAGCCTTTCTCCACCACCTCCATCAGCATCTTCAACTCATCTGATCTCCAAGGTAAATGCTGTATATTATACTGTACTATACTTAAAACCAGTTTATTGCAGTACATTCTATTGTATTGTGTTTTTATACAATATTCATTATTTATAAATACATTTTTCTTATTTAAAAACAGGTAACAAAAAAATTGCATTGTTTTTTGGGGGTCTGGAACGGATTAATGGCATTTCAATTCATTCAGTTGGGGAAAATTGAGATAAGAGCATTTTGACTTACGAGCTCGGTCACGGAACGAATTAAACTCGTATCTCAAGGTATCATTTTATTCTCAGCGGGGCAGACTTTTCTAAGATAGGGTACTACTTAAAACAATAAATATGGAAATACCAGTTAAAATATTTAATTTTCCTATTCCAAACTGTGAATAGAAAAGCTTTAAAGTTACAGGTTTTATTCCCATGTGTGATACTTGTAGATGTGACAATTACCAACAATTGGTCAACAGATGGAGCAGCTTTTGAATAAACTGGATGGACAGACAGATAGAGGCATTCGGTCTGAACTGGTTATACAAGTAAACTCCCTATTGGTGCATTTGTAATATTAACTCTAAAAGCTTTTTATTGTAAGTAATGATTAAATGTTACCTAAGTGAGTGAAGTGATAGATACATTTCTTACAACATTTCATTGACAAGACTTCTAATAAGTATATAAACAATCTCTCTCAAACACTGAAATTGTGACTCACTAGGTTGGCAACTTTGGGCACCTGTTTAAATCTGATCCTCCGGCTAGGATGTTGGATATCTCTGGGCCCATGGTTCTTGAGGCTGATCCTCCAATTACCTGTGAACCACCCAATCTCATTGAGATTGCACAGGTGGAGAACCAGCGGAAGGTAGGGAAGGCTGCAGAGATCGGAGGTATCCAGGGTGAACTTCTCCAGGATGATGGTAAGACTGTCCTCCTGGCATTGCAAGCCATCTTTGCTTCCATTTGGGAGACAGGCATCATACCAACCAACCAGAAAACGGGACTTGTCTTCCCTATCTGGAAAGGGAAGCATGATTGCCTAGACTGTGGCAACTACCTGTACAAGGCGATAACACTGTTCTTGGTGCAGGGTCCTTGCTAGGGTCATCCTCCATAGGATCCATGAACATTTGCTCACCAACCAGTGATCAGAGCAGTCTGGTTTTACAGCTAGGAAGTTTACAATTGAATGCATCCTGGCATGGAGGTTGCTCATAGAGCAAAAATGTGAATATCAGCAGGGCTTCTTTGCAGCCTTTTTATTGCAAAAAGAAGCTTTGAAAACTGTGAACTCAAAGGCAATAATAAAAGTGATATCAAAAAATCCATTAATAGGTTCTCTTTGCATTAATTTTAATCAATCATTTTGCTTAATCTCCACAAATGCACAGAAATGCTCATTTCTTTTTATATTTTTTGTGAACATCCAGAAAAGTAAAACATTCCATGGCTTATTCATTTCTTTATAATAAATCATACTAAAGGCATATAATATGAAAACCTTGTGCATAATGACAACTTAACAAAAAAACATTTTCTGTACCTGTAAATATTACCTGTCTAGTTAATAAACAGCTAATCTCTTCAAGACAAACTCAAAAATAACAGGGTAAAGACAGTCCTTAACAGTGTTTTACCAACCTGCAAATGACTTCTCATTGCCAGTGATGACTATGGCACCAACTTGCGTATCATTTTCAAAAGCATCCAAAGCCTGGTTCATCTCTTTCATTAACCCATCACAGAGGGCATTCAAGGACTTTGGCCGATTTAACTGGATAAAACCAACATTTTTATTTTCTCCTCGCTTATCAACTATTAAATAATTATACTGGGTACCTAAAAAACAAGAGCAAAGTTTCAGTGATCTAATTCTATGTTACAAATAAATTTTGTTTTCAAAGATGAATTGTTCATTGGATTATGCCATTAGTGAATATATCACTCCTTACCAAACATAAACAAAATATTATATACATATATTATAAAAGTTTGAAAAAACAAAACATCTTTTTGCATAGACTACATATAAAACACAAGACAATATTTTTCCTGACTTTGCCTTAGATGAGCTTAAACCAAATCATAAGTTTAAATGTACTGTATTAAATGTGTATATAAAACTGTAAAATGTTGTCTTCCTTTATGTGCAGAGTACACAGATTTAAAATACTTCCTTAAAAATTATTTACCAGTATAACAAAACTATCATCACTTGTAATGTGACATATTCAAGCAGTTTAAGACATAACAACATTGCTTCCCAAAAAAACTGCATCAAGAACACTGCCATTATACCAAAAAAAATTATACTGGAAACATGCCAGCATGCAATTCAAAGCAACTATATGTGTTATTTTATGTTTAAACTTCTTTACCAGAAATTATGATTATTTGTGATAGTAAAAATGTTGTTACATCTAACCGAGATGAATTACTGAAATGCAACTGTTATATACATAAATATTTTATAAAGCACTTTGTATAGATAGTACTATTTGCTTCTTATGGCCTTTTGGGCATTTGCACAAAAGTAAAATTTTACTTGGCACGAAATATGTTAATTTCCTAAAAAAAAACTAATGCTGTTTCAAATCATCTATAAATTAAATATCTGCATGACATTAGGGTCAGGACTCAATCTACAAACATGATGTACATCTATATATCATCACATTTGTGGACCTGTTTATTCTACTTCTGGATTATGGTGGGAAAACATGAACGGGAAAGGTGCTATATACAGTAAATAAAATTTATTATTATTAAAAAACACACAGACAGCAAAATATATCTGTGAGAAACATCTTTTAAATGTTGGAGGATTGCCATTGTGCGATTAACACAGCCACCCTGCAAATGTAGCAGTCTACAACAACAACAACAACATTTATTTATATAGCACATTTTCATACAAACAGTAGCTCAAAGTGCTTTACATAATAAAGAATAGAAAAATAAAAGACACAATTATAAAACAAAATAAATCAACATTAATTAACATCGAATAAGAGTAAGGTTCAATGGCCAGGGGGGACAGAAAAAACAAAAAAACTGCAGACGGCTGGAGAAAAAATAAAATCTGTAGGGATTCCAGACCATGAGACCGCCCAGTCCCCTCTGTTCTAAACTGAAGTCCTGAACATTGTGCAAAATCCACATAGACTTGCACTTTCTCCTCATGTTCTTGTGGGTTCTTTTTGGGGTACATTGATTTTCTTTACATTGTTAGTTTAAAAGATGAAGGGGTTTGTGCATTAAAGGGGCTTTAAATGGACAGGTGGCCCATCTAAGGTTGGTTCTTACTTTGCGCACAATACTGTCAGGGTAGGCTGTGTGTCACAAGCCATCTACTAAATCAGATGGCCTGCTAGTAGTTTGGGACCGACATGGACTGAGGGAGTAACAAGAGAGACCGATGTTCAAAACAGAAGGTGATTTATTTATTCCACGATAGAGTAAAAAAAATTATAGTTGTTGATGGGAAAAAAAAGGATGGACAAAAACATATAAATAATCCAGTGACAAGACAAAATCAAATTATGAAGAGAAGAAAAAAAAAAAAGACAAAAAATAGAAATTGGGAAACACCAAGGCTCTCACCCTAATACAGTGATCTCTCACTATATTGCGCTTCGACTTTCGCGGCTTCACTCTATCGTGGATTTTAAATGTAAGCATATCCAGAACCCCCCGCGATAGTTGAAAATCCGCGAAGTAGAAACCATATGTTTGTATGGTTATTTTTATATATTTTAAGCCCTTATAAACTCTCTCACACTGTTAACATTATTAGAACCCTCTAGACATGAAATAACACCCTTTAGTCAAAAGATTAAACTGTGCTCCATGACAAAACAGAGATGACAGTTCTTTCTCACAATTAAAAGAATGCAAATATATCTTCTCTTCACAAGGAATGTGTGTCAGGAGCAGAGAATGTCAGAGAGAGAGAGAGAGAGAGAGAAAAGCAATCAAAAAATCAATATGTGCTTTTGGGCTTTTAAGTATGCCGAAGCACCGCGATAAAGCGGCATTTTTTAGAGGAGCGTCCATATCCTCTAGGCAAACAGCCCCTCTGCTCACACCCCCTCCGTCAGGCAGAGAGAGTGAGAGAGACAGAGAAAAGCAAACAATCAAGCACCGCGCGGGAAGCATATCGTATATCATTGAGGAGTTTTAGTTAATACGTAATACATGCTCTGATTGGGTAGCTTCTAAGCCCTCTGCCAATAGCGTCCCTTGTATGAAACAACTGGGCAAACAAATTGAGGAAGCATGTACCATAAATTAAAAGACCCATTGTCCGCAGAAATCCGCGAACCAGCGAAAAATCTGTGATATATATTTAGATATGCTTACATTTAAAATCCACGATGGAGTGAAGCCACGAAAGTCAAAGCACGATATAGCGAGGGATCACTGTATATATAATCAATTCCAGTCCATGAAAAGTCCAGGGCAGCCTTAAAATAATACAAAACTGGACTCTGCTTCAGTCCAGGTCACCAGTACAACTCCTCCAAAAATAAAAAAAAATCTCGGGAGTTGTTTTTCTTTGGTCCTCAGGAGCCTAACACACTCCTTTACAGCAACCAACAGCTCAGCCACTAGGCACCTCTTAGGCTGATGTGTCTTGTACTACCTAACCCCTCTTAATTCTCTCCAAGCGATCCTTTCTTTCTCTCTCTTTTTCCACGATTTTTTTTTTCCGGCCACAACAGTACTTATAAAGCCTCTTCCATTGCCAGGATCAGCTTACCTAATCATAGGGAGAAACCATTTAAGTCCTGCCGGGGAAATTGTACACTGCAAGTACAAATCAAAATAACCGACAAACACATATACATAATACAAACAATAAACAACAAAACATTTATACCTAACCTAGAGGTTACTAACAAACAAACTTAAACATTACGGTACACGTACACTACTAACACAACTTGGACTCCCCCTATAGCTGTCGTTTGATCTCCCCAGGCACCTGTGACTGCATTTAGCGTCTGTGCCCTTGTTAAATGGGGAAAAAAAAAAAAACCTGGTTGGTAAAAATAGTATGTTACGCGTGAAACTTACACCCGAAACGTATGGTAAAACATCTAGAAAATAAACTAAACCAGAGGGTGAGACCAAAAAATCTTAAAAGAAAAAAAAAAATTATTTTTCTTCCCATGGTAAGCTTGCCGATATATTGATCACCGTGGTTCACACTTAAAACTTATTGATAGTCCTGCCCCATATCCATCTAAACCACCATCTATCAGCATTACAGTGAGGCTATAGCGTTACACACCCCCTCACTCAGACCCTCGATATCTTGCATTCAAGAGATAAAGTCGGCACATTTATTTTGTTTCCCTTGTATATACTTCACTGTAAACTTATATGGTTGCAAGGACAAATACCACCGTGAAATTCGCGAATTGGAGTCACGCATCCATGCTAACCATTGCAACGCAAGATGGTCAGACTCCACAACAAAAGGATGACCTAGTAGGTAATACTTCAAAGAGTCCACAGCCCACTTAACTGCCAGTGTCTCCTTCTCAACAGTGGAATATCTTATTTCCCTAGGGAACAACTTGCGACTTATATAGACAACAGGGTGTCTATCTTCTCCATCACCCTGCAGCAATACAGCACCCAGACCCCCTCCCGAAGCGTCTGTCTGTAAACAAAAAGGTAGACTAGGTAATCAGGACATTTCAAAATAGGGTTACAACATACTGCATTTTTCAATTTAGCAAAAAATTTTTCACATTCTTCAGTCCACTTCACATGGTTGGGCTCTTTCTTCTGTAAGAGATTAGTAAGTGGGACGGCAATCTCCGAAAAGTGTGGAATAAATCTCCTATACCATCCAACCAGTCCTAGAAACGACCAAACTTGTCTTTTGGTGTTAGGACGTGGATGATCCTGAACAGCTTTCACCCTGTCCACCCGAGGTTTTACAAATTCTCCTCCAATGGTGTATCCCAGATATTGTACCTCAGATCTAGCTAATACACATTTAGCCAGATTTACCACCAGGCCGGCTTGCTTTAACTTGTGAAAATCATCAGCAAGATGTGATAAATGCTCATGCCAAGACTCTATTAGACTGTATATTACAATGTCATCAATATAAGTTCAAGCATAAGATTCTGCTCCTCTCAAAACAATATCCATAAACCTTTGGAAATTCGCTGCTGCTCTGTGTAATCCAAAAGGCATGACGGTGAACTGATACAATCCACTAGGCACTTTAAATGTCGTGAGGGGCTCAGCTATGTCTGATAATGGCACCTGCCAGTATCCCTTGCATAAGTCTAAAGTTGATAAAAACATAGCTGGACCCAGTTGTTCTATCAGTTCATCCACCCTTGGCATAGGGTAAGGATCAAAATGCAGAAATTGAATTTAGTTTAGAATAATCCACACAAAAGCAAATTTGTCCATTCTTCTTTGGAACCAGTACTACTGGACTACATCGCTCACTGGTAGATGGTTCTACTATACCTAATTGGAGTATAGACTGTACCTCATTTCTTAGCATCTCCTGCAGACGAGCTGGAACTCTGCTGCATGTCTGTCGTACGGGACCTGGAGAGGTGAGGCAAATAGTATGCTCTATTAAATTAGTCCTACCAGGTATTTCGCTGAACAGATGCTCTGGAATCACTGCTTTTAACTGTTCCTGTTGCTTTTCCGAAAGATGGTCCAACACAGGTAGATCGGCAGAAGATGATGTTGCAGGCAGGAACTGCTCTGGTAATTCCTCTTCGTCTTGAATTCTACGAATCAAAAGCTGTACCTCAGAATTAGCTTTTTTCCTCCACTCTTTCAACAGGTTAATATGGAAGACTTGATATTATTTCTAGATCGGTCTGGCATATAAATTTCATAATTTACTGGGCCTTTTTGTGAAACAATCTCATATGGACCTTGTTATTTTGCCAACAAACTATTAGTCAATAGGGGCAACAGTAATAAGACTTTCTGACCGGGTTGAAAACTGCAAGTACGTGAGGCTTGATCGTACCAGGCTTTCTGCTTCTTTAGCGACTACAACATGTTCTTTTTAACCACCTCGGACATTGTGGACAATCGATCTCTCATTATAACAAAATAACAGAATATTCAGGTGTTCTTGACCACTGCCATTTTCTAATGCTTCTTTCAGCACAGCTAAAGGGCCTCGAACATTTCGCCCATAGACCAGTTCAAATGGTCAAAATCCAGTGGAAGCCCGAGAAACTTCTCTGTAAGCAAAAAGCAAATATGGCAGCCATTGATCCCAGTCGGCCCCAGTGTCAGACACAAATTTTTTAGCATTTGCTTCAGAGTGGCATTGAAGCGTTCTACTAGGCCATCCGTTTGTGGATGGCAAGGTGTGGTTCTCAAACCCTGGATCCCTAACAGACCATACACCTGTTTAATTAGTCCAGCGGTAAAATTAGCCCCCTGATCGGTCAACATCTCCCTAGGGATGCCAACTCTGGAAAACAACTGAACTAGGGCGTTAGCAACCTGAGTAGCCTTAACCTTCTTCAATGGGAATGCCTCTGGATATCTCGTTGCATAATCACATAGGACCAGTATGTAACGATGCCCATTACTACTACGTGGTAGAGGACCAACAATATTCATTGCCATTCTACTAAAAGGCTCCTCTATCACAGGTAACAGCACTAACGGAGGGAGCTCTGTCTCCTTTCTTAACCGGTCCTACAAGCTGACATTTAGGACAACTCCTACAATGACTGGCTACATCTTTGGACCAACCTGGCCAGTAAAAATATTTAGCAATGCAATCACTAGTCTTAATTTGCCCTAAATGCCCGGCCCATGGGATATCATGCCCCATTTTTAACACCTTATCCCTAAACTCTTTAGGTAATACCAATTGTTTGCACGCCCATCTGGGTGGTAAAGATTATCCTGGTCTAATACAAAGGTTTCTCCTGTAACTGACTGATGTTGTTTTTCAGCTTTGACAAAACAGGACTGCAGACTGGGATCGCCACGTTGCAAGGCCCCTATCTCCCCTGTAATGAAAGGTGAGCAATCAAGATCACCAGAGGCAGGAGTAATGCTAGTATCTAGGGCAGGCGTGACCAAAATTTTTGCCCGTTTCCGTTGTCTGTGGGTCTTACGGACTGAGACCTCATTCACCTGGGAAAAAGGTAAAGTGTTCCAGTCCACCTGGTCACTTTCTTTGACTGCAGCAGCTTGAGCTCTGGTCAAGACCTGGGCTTCCCGCACCAGGCTCTGCTGCAGTAAGCCATTAATATCTGGCAGAGCCAGTCCAAGCAAGGCTGGGTATGGCATGCCATCTACTATTCCCACTGACATTGCATACATCTGGCCTCCTACCTAAATACACATCTTCACCAGAGGATAAAAAACCTCATCTTCGTGGACGCATCTCAGAACCACCTTCCTGGATGTCGACAGCAATTTATCATCAGGAATATCTTGTCTCATTAGGGTTTGGGTACTTCTTGTATCAAGCAATGCTGTTCTGGTTCAACCTGCTATTTTTACTTTAACCTCTTTTTCTTGATTCTTCTGCACTAATTTTCAAAGAATTGGGCACGGTACATAACAAAATTTGTTTTCCTCACACCCTGCACTACTCTTGGCCATAGGAGACAGTATTTTCTTAGGACTCTGCTGTCCACACTGATAATATATTACATTGGCTACGACCCCATCCCTCACGCTCTTAGAGGTAAGAGAACCATGAGCTACCATGACCTTGGATGCACTAGGAAGGATTGGATAAGTAATTGGAGCCCTATTAGTTTTGGTCACTCTTTGTAGATTCTTGGGATAGCCTCGAGCAGTTTGAAAGACCTCTGCCAGTTCGGTGGCATGGCGTGAAGACTTTTAGATGTTCTAAAATCCAAGTCTTTAGCTCAGGCTTCACCACCTGCAAAAACTGCTCCAAAATAAGCGAGTCAATTATTGTCTCTTTATCATGTTGTTGGGGCTTAAGCCAACGGGTGCATAGATCCTTCAATCTAGCTTGCAGCTCTAATGCGGTTACACCCTCCTTCCATTCTGCAGTTCTAAACCACAGACGATAACTCTCAATACTAATCTCAAATTTATTTAATATGGCCTGTTTAAGTGACTCATAGTCTAATGATCCAGAAGGGTCCATGGCCACAAAAGCTGCATGTGCCTTGCCAGTTAATAGGGGTACTAATCTTATTGTCCATTCAGTTTTAGGCCATGAAAAAACAACAGCCATTCTTTCAAAGGTGGAAAGAAACATCTCTACATCCTCGCCTTCCTTATAGGGGAGGAGCTTTAAACCTTCCACCCACCTGGTAGATCCTGCAGCAGAGTTACTGATGTTAGCCTCCACACCCTCCGTGTACATTAGATTGGGACTTACAAGTGGTGAATGAACCACTCCAGGGTTCTCTGAAGGACTTCCCTCACGTCTTCGCTGTACCTCCACCTGCAGTAATGTAAACTGATACTGCAACGACTTCCACCTTAGCTCTTGTTGTTTCTCCTTGTGCTCCTGTGCTTGTAGAAACTGCTGGAACATTCTTTCCATTGTCTGTGTCTCTTTAGACATTGCCTCCAATGACTCTGGGGACTGTGTCTGTGGTTCTTCACCCGACAAAGAAGCTGGCACGGATACAGAAACCTTCTTGAGTGCCTTCTCTGCTCTCTCTAAGATCTTCCAAGTCCCCCAGTCGATCCCACCTCTGCCACCAAAATGTCACAAGCCGTCTACTAAAGCAGATAGCCTGCTAGTAGTTTGGGACCGACCAGGACTGAGGGAGTAACAAGAGAGGCACGAGAGTGGCCGATGTTCAAAACAGAAGGCGATTTATTTATTCCATGATAGAGTAAAAAAAATTATAGTTGTTGATGGAAAAAAAAAGGATGGACAAAAACATATAAATAATCCAGTGACAAGACAAAATCAAATTATGAAGAAAAAAAAAAATGAAAAAATAGAAATTGGGAAACACCAAGGCTCTTACCCTAATACTGTATGTGTGTATATATATATATATATATATAATCAATTCCAGCCCATGAAAAGTCCAGGGCAGCCTTAAAATAATACAAAACTGGACTCTGTTTCAGTCCAGGTCACCAGTACAACTCCTCCAAAAATAAAAAAAAATCTCAGGAGTCGTTTTTCTTTGGTCCTCAGGAGCCTAACACACTCCTTTACAGCAACCAACAGCTCAGCCACTAGGCACCTCTTAGGCTGATGTGTCTTGTACTACCTAACCCCTCTTAATTCTCTCCAAGCGATCCTTTCTTTCTCCCTCTTTTTCCACGATTTTTTTTTCCTTTTTTGGGGCCACAACAGTACTTATAAAGCCTTTTCTATTGCCAGGATCAGCTTACTTAATCATAGGGAGAAACCATTTAAGTCCTGCCGGGGAAATTGTACACTGCAAGTACAAATCAAAATAGCCGATAACCACATACACATAATAAAACAAAAAACAACAAAACATTTATACCTAACCTCGAGGTTACTAATATACAAACTTAAACATTACGGTACACGTACACTACTAACACAACTTGGACTCCCCCCATAGCTGTCGTTTGATCTCCCCAGGCACCTGTGACTGCATTTAGCGTGTGTGCCCTTTTTAAAAGAAGAAAAAAAAAAAAAAAACCCCGGTCGGTAAATATAGTATGTTAAGCGTGAAACTTGCACCCGAAACTTATGGTAAAACATCTAGAAAATAAACTAAACAACCGGAGGGTAAGACCAAAAATCTTAAAAGAAAAAAAAATCATTTTTCTTTCCCCCAACCCCGTGGTAAACTTGCTGATATATTGTTCACCGTGGTTCATAATTAAAATTTATTGATAATCCTGCCCCATATCCATCTTAACCACCATGTATCAGCATCACAGTGAGGCTATAGCGTCACACTGTGGTCCCCTATAACCATTAATTGGCTTAAGCAGGCTTAGAATATTAAGTTAAATGTACAAAGTTAGTAGAAGAAAGCAATTTAAACCAACACAAAAATATGATAGGTATCCAGATCTATAGCCTTATGACTTTAAAAATTCAGTATGCACTTGAACATTAAAAAACTAAAAATAAAAGACGAGTAATAAGAGTCTAACAACATCTGGATAAATCTCTGCCTGAAAACTACAGCTCACAACAAATGCGCAGCAGCTTTCCGTTTTAAAATATGGAAAAGAAGTTTAGTTATCCTAAATATTTGAGCTGTGTAGCATTAATCAGTAATGGCAGTGCTTGAAATCAACTATATGAAAAAGTTCTGTATATAATCGATGCAAGAGCAAAAACAACTTTGAACACTCTTTTCTCTAATTCAGTATCACTAAAAGCTTGCATTTGGATGGTAGACAAAATCAGCTGCAATAGCTAAACAGTAAACTATACTGCAGTGACAACAAAGAAACTTTTCTCACATACAGTCTCAGATTTTCTTAACACCATGGCAAAATAAACTCATTTTGTGATATTTAGGGGGCATTACAAAGAATTTGTCAAAAAATGTATTGACCTCTGCTGAATAGCAGTAGCGATGCACATTACCTATGCTGACTAATCACTAAAATGACAGCACCACTGAGTCAGTGCATTGCACATAATGTTTTAATTGCTTTTATCTGTAACAGTAATGTACTGTATAATATATGTAGGCTGATGATAAATCAAGCACAGGACACCTAGCTTACAAAAAATCCAAAAAGAGCCGATTTAAAAAGTTGGCCATTAAACCATGCACTTTGTCTAAGCTGACCTCTCCATCCATGCAGAAATGATAGCTTTCAACCATAAAGTTTTATACAGAACTGGCGACTGGCTTTCCTCAAATACACTTTAACACACGTTAACAACATTTTCTGAAAAAAGACCGGAAAATATGTATTAGGAAATATATTTAGCTAAGCTGCTACTTTCATCTGTAATGCAGTATAAAAATATGAAATCCTTTTTCAAATTACTGTACTATTTTTTTCTAGATTGTTGACTTCTAAAATCCGAAATAAAAACCAGGACGCTGACGTCTAGCTAATGAGGCAAAAAGTAGCCCTTTGGAAAACGACATTTTACTATCAATTAGCAAGATTAACATTATGAATCACAAGTTTTAACTATACTTTAGTAATATTTATGAGGTTTAACCTTTATAAATCATATCTGGTAAAGCACCTTTAGAATTACCTTCGGAGTTACCAATTTCTGGAAAATTATAATTATTCTATTAATTATAAAAAAAAGTTGCTTTTCAAACAGGTGCAAACTTGTGGATGGATTTATAAAGTCTGACAGATAATGCCATAAAATTATTCTCAAATAATTTTTGTCAATTTCCATCGCATCACAATAACACAGCATGTGCTGGAATAAAAAAAAAAACGCAACAGAAAACTTATTACTGTCTACGAATGCTGCACTTGCTTTATTACTACACACAAAACGACAATTTGCCTTGATCCTAAAACTGGGTAACGTGGATACATATTCTAATTATCACTCAGGTGCATCTAAATACAACTTTATATTCAAATAGGTGATCAGTCGAAGAGCTCTGGCCAAGGTCATTTGAAGTAATCGTAAAATGTGTCTTTTTATTTCCAACCGGATGTGTAAGTTATTTATGCTGTAATCGGGAAAAATTAAGTAGCCGTTTCATTTTTCTCTCCAATATAAAGTGGCCTTGACTAGACTGCAGCTGCCAAAAAGTCCATGAATCCAGCCATGTACAGCCAACATTCCATCTCATCGTAATTTTATAAAGCATCTCCAGTGATGCCAAGCCAAAAGCGTTTCTTTTTAGCTGAAAGTTATGCAGTTTCATTAAAAACTGCATCTACTGATGCAGTCATCGATCGGGCCTTTACTTAAAATACAAATCTATATGAAAATACTAGAATTTATAACGAGGTGTGGAAACAGGGTAGTTGAAGGTAAATGTCAGTGCTGGACAAACAGTAACGTGCGATGTCGTCTAGGCCGGCGTGCTATCGAACAGCTCACCTGCAGTACTATATTTTCTTGCAGCTGTTAAAACAGAAGACAAAGTTTTCGTAGACTGGAACAGCACGGCTCCTGCTCTCCTGTAAAACGCTGCCATTCTTTAATCTTTCTATATCCTTCGAAGGCAAATAACACTGGGCGACAACCCCCAAACTTCTCCTTGGGAACAGACAGACGGAGTTTACGCACCTTTTAAAAGTCTCGCGAGAGCAACCGGGAATTCCGCGTAAGCATTGCGGGTTGGGTTAAGAAATAACAAGAAAGCGGGGCTGCTTGTCTGTCAGTCCATTTATGAAATTTCTAAAGCGCAAAATTAGCTTATGGAATCTACCAAATGCCAATAACAGTATTTATCAGCTAAATGGCAATTATTTTATTCCAAAGAGTACAAGCAGCTGCAGGTCTTATTATTAATTTTAATCAGAAGGTCTGTTTGACAGTATATGAGGTCATTACCAGAGGGATCCATCCATCATCCAACCCACTACTGTATATCCTAACTACAGGAGTCACGGGTGTCTGCTGGAGCCAACCCCAGTCAACATAGGGCGCAAGGCAGGAAACAAACCCCGGGCAGGGGGCCAGCCCACACACCAAGCACACAATTATAGACAGTTTGAATCGCCAATGCACCTAACCTACATGTCTTTGGATTATGGGAGGAAACCGGAGTACCCAGTGGAAACCCACACAGACACAGGGAGAACATGCAAACTCCACGCAGGGAGGACCCAGGAAGCGAACCCGGGTCTCCTAACTGTCGCCCCTTGCAGAGGAATTTTAAAGTCAATTTGTGGTATGTTCATTAGCAGACTTATATTTTTAAAGGCAAGATTGGTTGATATCAATGAAAATCTTCATGCTGTTCACTGCAGATACATAGGTTCAGCAAAAGCAAGGTTCATGAGAAACAACTGTTAAAATGCCTTCCAAATAACCACCTCAAACCCATTTCATCCAAGCCGGGTTTGTAGAAGATCAAGATTAGTCCAGCAGCAATGGACACAAGGTAGTAGAATGGAATACCAGTCCTTTGCTGGACCCACACACACATATACTATACTGAAAAACAGTCTTAGGCACCTGTGGGGAAAACAAAAACTGTAAAGTAGGAATATAATGCCTTGAATAGTTTATGGAAAACATTTTAAAGAATTAATATTTGGTGCGACCACCCATTCCCTTTAAAACAGCAATAATTTTTTTAAGTCATGCAGTTTCTGAAGGTATCTGTAAGTATCATTTGTTCTCTTGGAGAACTTGCCATAGTTTCACTGCATTCTTCACTTCAGTGATACTTGTGTGTTTCTATGCAATTAATTCCAAACTCGCTTGATAATGCAGACATCATTATGGACACCACAGAGCCCTGTCTGTTGCATGTTCCTTTGATTCTGGCTGTTTGTTTGGGATCATTGCCTTGATGCAAAATGAAGATGAGGCTGATCAGATATCTCGCTGCTGGCATTGCATGATAGATAAGAATCTGTGTGTACTTCTCAGCAATGAGGGGTCCATTGATTGTGACCATTTGATCCACTCCTTTTGCAGAAATATAGCACAAAGCTTCAGTCAATATTCCCCAGACTTCACTGTTCCCTGCATAATTCATCCATGTACCACTCTCCAGCCCTTCACCAGTCATACTGCCTTCATTTAGAGCCTGCTACCATTGTTCTGCACCCCAGTCCTTGTGTTTTCATATGTAGCTGACTTGTTTGGCTTAATTTCTGCCTTCAAGCTGGAGGAATGGCTGTTTGGTGGCACCTCTTTCGTAAACACCACTTCTGATAATACATCTCCAGATTGTATGGGTGTACCACAGGGACAGTAGTTTTTGCCAGTTCTGCACAGATAACAGTGCTGTGCATCTTCCAATATCAAGAGAAATTAAGCTTGACGTACTTCTTGTTTGCTGCACTCAAATTCCATGGCAGACCCCTACATTTTATTCGTGCTTCTGCAGCAGAGATTGGATGGTATATCTGGAAACACCTGTTTGCCATGAAATTGCAGCTTGAGAGAGACCCTGATGATGCAGGATGGACACTTTGTGTTTTGTTGCTATGCTCAATTTGCCATTCTTTAAGATTTGCAGGCTAAACTGACACATCTAGCACATCCTCACATTTGGCATGGTTAACTTTGGCCTAGTTTTACAGTATTTCCTCTCCACAGCTGTTCCCATTTCATTTAATCTCTTTGGTTCAACATACACATTATGTCATTAATTATTAGAACCTGTTTGTTATATCTGCTTAATAAAGTTCTGGGCTAGATGCATACAAACACATTATGTTTTTAACTGGAATGTGGTCCACTAATATATTAGTTTCCTTCTTTAAGGATACTCAAATATCTTTTTGTATTGCTTCCTATTTGCCAAAGGTATGTTTGGAATACTAAAATACTATTTTGATATGGACACACTAAGAAGAAATAAAATAACTAAGAAAATATGAACTATCTAAAGTATCGGAAACTTTTGCATTAATTGTACTGACATCCACTCAACTGCACATCTTTGGAAATGTGGGAAGAAAACTCACAGACACATGGAGAACATGTACAATGTAGACCAGGTTGCCAACAGGGTACAAGCATCAAATTCAGCATGTGCGATCTGTGAGGTAGCAGTACTAACCACTTTACCACCATAGTCACTGTTACTATAAATACTATACTTCTGCAGAGGGGTTTCCAAGACGTCCAGTGAATGGGATCATCATGGGACCTACAGTTTAATGCGACTATTTAATTACCTCAAAAAATATTTTACAGCACCTCACAGTGATGAATGTATAATAAACATTTTGAATATGCTATGATTTGTGTGTATGAATGTTTTTTGGAGGTTTTATTTTACTGACCACACTTTATTAAGATCGTATTTTGGACACTGAATGAGAATGATAGGAAAACTGAGTATGTGGGTTAGGATTGTTCCGTACAACACAAAAACATATCTTCTTTACACTTGGTTGTTGAAGTGTGTATAATCACTATGCCAAGACCAAAAGAGCTCTCTGAGGCCTTCACTAAGAAGGTTATACTGTAGATGACTATGATTCAGGGAAGGGATTTAAAAAGATCTCAAAACAATCGAAAATTAACCATTCCATTGTTCAGAAGATCACCTACAAGTGGAGAAGATTTCAAACAACTGTCAGCTTGTCCAGGCCAGGCCACCCCAGCAAGTTTAGCCCGAGAGCAGAAGGGAAGATGCTGAAAAAAGTCTCATAGAACCCCAGACTTTTATCATGAGAACTACCATTAGCTCTTGTTGCTGCTGATGTCAAAGTGAATGAGTCTACTATTACTTTCTCCAGTCCTGTTCAGCCTATATACATCAGACTTCCAATATAACTCGGAGTCCTGCCCTGTGCAAAAGTTCACTGACGACACTGCTATCGTGGGCTGCATCAGGAGTGGGCAGGGGGAGGACTATAGGAACCTAATCAAGGACTTTGTTAAATGGTGTGACTCAAATCACCTACAACTGAACACCAGCAAAACCGAGGAGCTGGTGGTGGATTTTAGGAGGCCCAGGCCCTTCATGGACCCCGTGATCATCAGAGGTGGCTGTGTGCAGAAAGTGCAGACATATACTGTAAATACCTGAAAGTGTAGCTGGATGATAAATTGGACTAGACTGCCAATACTGATGCTCTGTGCAAGAAAGGACAGAGCCGACTATACGTCCTTAGAAGGCTGGCGTCCTTCAACATCTGCAATAAGATGCTGCAGACGTTCTATCTGATGTTTGTGGCGAGCGCCCTCTTCTATGCGGTGGTGTGCTGGGGAGGCAGCATAAAGAAGAGGGACGCCTCACGCCTGGACAAACTGGTGAGGAAGGCAGGCTCTATTGTAGGCACAGAGCTGAACAGTTTGACATCCGTGGCAGAGCAATGGGCGTTGAGAAGGCTCCTGTCAATAATGGAGAATTCACTGCATCCACTGAACAGTATCATCTCCAGACAGAGGAGCAGCAACAGCAACAGGCTGTTATTACTGTCCTGCTCCACTGACAGACTGAGGAGATCATTCGTCCCCCACACTATGCGACTCTTCAATTCCACCCGGGGGGGTAAACATTAACATTATACAAAGTTATTGTCTGTTATACCTGCATTTTTATCACTCTTTAATTTAATATTGTTTTTTATCAGTATGCTGCTGCTGGAGTATGTAAATTTCCCCTAGGGATTAATAAAGTATGTATCTATCTATTTCAAGAGATTACAAATGATAAATCTACATGGGAGGAGTACCAGAAGGACATTTTTGCTGTCCCGAAAGGACATCAGGGCAAGAATAAATTTTTCCCATGAATACCAGGACAAAGACCCAAACATCTGGAACAATGCACTCTGGACAGATGAGGTAAAAATAGAGTTATATGGCCACAGTCCCAGAAGACATGTTTGGTGTAAACCACATGCAGCATTTGACCAGAAGACACTGATACTGACTGTAAAACATGGTGGTGCAGATGTTATCGTCAAGGAAAGGGCAGCACACCATCATTATGAACAGTTCATTGTACTAGAGGGTGCTTGAGGATAATACGAGACCATTTGTCAGAAGATTGAAGCTCAACCAAAAAATGCACTTTGCAACATGAAAATGACTCTAAAAATGCCAGTAAATGCACCAGAGAATTACTGAAAAGATAGAAATGGAAGTTTTCTGGAATGGCCAATTCAAGGCCTGGATCTGAATCCTATTGAGATGCTTTGGGGGTGGAGGTGTGGAGGGATTGTGCAAGCAAGACACCTCTCAAAAATCACATTCTGTTTGGAGGAGTGGGGAAAACCTTCTTCCACATGATGTCGGAGACTGGTAGAAATGTGATGGACATGCCAGCTTAAAGGGGCAATGCCAGCTACTAGAGCCAAGGGTGCACTTATTTTATCCACAGATGGAAATAGCATATCTAGTCATTTTTTTCGAATAAAATATTGCAAAGTCAAATTTTCATTTTTTTTTTCATTTCAGTCACCTTTATTTAAAGGTATTGTTTCAATGAAGATCAAATCTTGATATGTCCACATATGTTAACAAAGGGTGTGCTTACTTTTTCACATGTCTGTAGGTAGTCGTTTAACTGAAAGGTTGCTGAATTGTCAGAGTCTACTTGAACAATATCAGTTCACAGTTGGTATTCAATAGCAGAGTACATTCATATCAGGCTGTGAAGCAGGAACCAACCTAACAGAGTAAATATATTCTGCTCACCTTACTTTTAAATCAGTGGTTTGCTCTGTCTAAACAGAAAATGTACCATAACCAATAAAAAATATTCAGCTTGGTACAAAATGTTATAATACAAGTAATGCCATGCTTAATTCTATATGGGAAGAAATATAAAGTTTCAATCTATTATCTATATTTGCTTTGTCTATTGAAGAGATGAGGGATAAGGCCTATGTCAAGAGCATTGGGCACAAGGCAAGAACCAACCATGGATGTGACACCAATTCATTGCAAGTCACACAATGATACTGACTGTTACTAGGCCTATTTAATGTCACCAATAACCAGAACTCAAACAATGTGGAAGGGAAACCATTCTACCTGCAGAAATACTCCAGGCACAGCATGCAAACTCTACAGAGACAGTGATCCGGCTGGATTTGAGCATAGTCTCCCAAGACCTGTGATGATGTCAGGGCTAGCAATGTTAAATCGGACAGTTATAGTTACTAATGATTATAGCTAGAGCTGGGCAGCATGGTTGGTGATCTTGGCTCTGTTTCCCAGTCCGAGAACACTTCTGCTTGTCTTCCCTCCAGGGATTTTATTTTTCCTCTCCCATTCCTAAGACATTCAAGCTAATGCCCTGTTTTAGACTGACATCCTAATCTGAAACGGTTTCATGCCCTGTGTCCATTAATGTGCTCTGGTTTCACTCTTCCCTGATCAAAACAAGAGGATCATGCTCCTTCAGGGACAGTGAATATTGAACATCTAAGCAGTCTTGTGAGATTCTTTCAAGTCATGGCACTCCTCGTTGTTTATACAACTTTGGGCACTAAAGTGGACTCCAAGGTTTGTTGTGGGCATTGGCCTGTTTTAATTAAAATGAATTCTTAACCTTAAGTAATTTAATTCCAAATCTATTTATGTTTCCATTATCAAGTCAACTTAATTAAATGCACAGTCTTGGGGACCAAAGCAGCAACCCTTGATGAAAAACTATTTTTTTCCTCATCAGATGTTTATTCAGAGAACTATTTAGACAGTCAGTATTGTTATTTTAATTTACTTCTTTACACATGCCAGAGAAATTATATCAGAACCTGCCAATTTAAAAAAAAATATTTTAAGCATTTAAAATCAAATTGCTTGTCCTCTCTAAGACAAATTTTAAGGGAATTTCATTCTTAAAAATTTAAGTGCCAGGGTGGTTCTTCAGAGCGATGCCACAGAGGAACCATTTTTGGGTCTTCTACATGAAGGATTTCCACATGAACCTTTATTTATTTAGATTAGTAAGAGGCTCCTTGCAGTAAATTACAGTGAACAGATTGTAACAGATCTGTGAAATACCAATGGGTTATGATTTTAAAATTACTCTTGTTGTATACATGACCACAGGCTAAATCCAACTTTTCTTAATCTGTTAGTGTCCTGCTAGGCATTTTTTCTACATATTAGAAAATTCCTCAAAGCAGGAAGAACCAACACCATATGAAGTGGTGCTTTGTCAAGCAATGGTTCTACTAAGAACCACACAACGCAGTAGAGAACCATAAAGTGCCGTTAAAGAACCGTTACCTTTAAGAGTATGAACCCTAACCCAGCACCAACTGAATCAGGTACGAGTCAAAGCTAGCGGATGAACCATCAGTCTATCAAAGGGTATACTTCTTATTTATTCAGTCAGTGACTTAATTCATTAATTACCTAAGTAGCACATCTATTTCAGGAGTACGGGGAGACGGCGCCCGCCGCTCAGGAATCAGTCCTAAGCGGTCATATTCATGTAAACATATACTCACTCATTACTCATTCAGCGCGAGTTCAGAGTCGACAATCATCCTCATCTATACATCTGTGAGATGAAAACCCTCGCAGAATTCGCGTGACTACGAAATACATACCAACAGCAGCAAATACTGCACCCGTCAATAGCGAAAGAGCCCGGCAAGGTGGCGCAGCAGTTAGCTGTACTTCCTCACAAGGACAGTTGCCAGGATTCGTTTTTCGGAAACCATGTTCACGCTGCTGCAAAGTTAATGGGAAAAGTGCCAATCGATAAATGGAAGACACAGTATCACATTGGTAAATGTATCGAAGGATTTAGACAACCGTCTGTCAGCCCGACATAAAATATCAAATCTGTTAAACGGTGCAGTCGTAAATTCTGGTTTGCCATCTGCAGTCATTTTAAGCTTTACTGATTCTCATCTCGCATTTTCCTGCTTGCTGTTCATGTTATTCACACAGTTTCGCAAGGTATGGCAGACAAAAGCTAGCGGTTGAAATCCTCGCTGAATTACTTCTAAGTGCGATACGGTGCAGGAGATGAAGCTGAAAGATCGGCTCCTTCACACACATTTGTGTATGTTTTTGAGCATTTTTAAAGGACGATAACATACATAATCGAACAGATTACTGCTGTTTTCATTGCAGATTTGGCTTGAGACAGGTTCGGGGTATTCCAGCACTGTACTCTAATAAGTAGGTTACGCGATGATGCGCTGGCATTGGACTTGAGAAGAATCGAACACAGCGAACGCGCTACTCATTTTTACGCTTTTTGACCGATCCTCTGACGTGAGCTTTTTGGTCGCGTCAGTGGTTCTTAGAAGGGTTTAACGATTTTAGCTTTTCAGGTAGACCGACGTTTCGACGGTGGAACGCTGATATATTTATTGCTGCTTTTTATTACGTGTCAGTGTGAAGTGTACTCGCCCACTAAGAAAAAACGGAGAGAGAAGGGAAAAGGAAAGCGACTAATATCGCATGTGTCCAACGGTGAAGAGGCTGTGTTTGGACGTTTCATCTGCCGATTGGTGAGTAAATATCTTATAGCGTCGGGCAGATTATAAAAAGGATATATTCAGTGTACAATCTGCATGAACTCATTTACGATTATTATAAATTACTCAATGGTTTCACCTCTAGATTTTGATTTTCACAAACTGTGATCCAAAACCCTTTCTGAAATGCTGTCAATGGCAGTGCAAAAATGGCGTATAAGATCTTGTCTTATATTTATGGAATATGCCTTTTTTTCAAGATTTTTATTTGCCTGGGGGATTTTACATAACATGTTCAACATATCTCGTATACATTATTGGTGACCGAACAAAATATTTAAATGTTCTGTTTCTTCTTCTTTTTCCATACGGGGTAAACAACATAATTGTGCTTTTTGAAATATAATTTTTGTCTGTCTCTGTCGCTGTGACTTAAGATCTGTAATAAACGAGCAGTATTCACATTCCTCAAAAGGGCAACGTCTCATGGTACAAAATACCAAAATGGAGATGCTATGGTCTAGAGATTTAAGGTGGATATCTTTTGTTTGATGCAAAGTAATATTCAGATTTGTACGTAGTGTTCATGGTCTAAAATCGTGTAAGACTAACGGGAAGACGTTTTCAAAAGTAAGTAATGAGATCCTTTGTCTTCTTTACCATATGGAATAAGAAAGGTAATGATAATGAGATTCTTTAACTATTTCTAAAAATAATTTCTAGAGCTCGTCGTGGTGATACATTTAAGATAAAGGTCGTGTATATACTAATACAGTATTTGTGTGTGTATGTTTTCGCGTTGGGGGGGTTATTTTACTGACCGCCCTTTTTTTAGGTCCTATTTTGGACACTAGATGAGAAGACAACTTTGATAGGAAAACTGAGTATGTGGGTTAGGATTATTCAGTATATCAAAAAGACATATCTTTTTCTAAAGAAGAGGACCCACCTAGGTGCCACCTTGGCAGAATCCCTTTAAACGAAATGAGAAAAAAATAAATACAACATACACACTCAGATAAATACAACACTGAGGGTTAAACCGCTTATTCGTATCCCACTTTAATTAATTACTAGTATCAAAATATACATTTTTATCCTGGAGTAAATAATTAATAAATTACATCATATTAATATTTCTGACACTCCTTTATAATAGCAATTTACTTTACCCGTTACATACCCAAATAGCGATGTTCTCTGATAAGGCAAGATTTTGGTTTATTTTTGACAGTTTAAGGGGTTTGTGTGTTGATATAGGTAAGTTCCTTCAAACTGAATTTATGCTTGCCATGTACTGTTATAAGTTTATAATATACACATTCATTTCTTGGAGCTCACCCAAGCTGCAGCTATATTCTAAGTACAAGACATCATCTCCTTGTCTAATGACACTTCGTGCTGACCTGATTCTCACTCTTCATGTAAATGTAAGATGACTGCAATGTATATTTTGGCTTCTTAAGGAATTTAGTCAGTGGGAATTCATCTCCAGGGCTTAATTTCCTAGCAAGTGCCTTGCATCTTTCTGACATATTTGTTTCAATATTGCTTTATAATTAAATACAATATATAGATTTGTTGTACTTAAAAACCTGTTTAGTGAAGAGCAAATACTGGTACAATTTAACATGATATAAAAAGAGAAATGTATACATACTCATACAATGTGTATGTATGCATGTATATGTATGTGCACATACATATATGTATTACACATGTTTATGTACACATACATATATACACACATATATTTATATATAAAGAATAAAAATATAAACACACATATATATCTCTTCTCAAAGATGAGTATTTTAGGTTAATTGGCAACACTGAATTAGCCAAGGGATAGCTCCCACCTTGTAGCCAGTGTTGTCAAGCCAGGCTAAAACTCCATGTGACTCCAAACCCAGATAAGTGGATATTTCCAAATATGCATACATACATGATATATACACATGGGGAGCACAGCTGAAATTACTGCCTCACAACTCCACAGTTCCTGGCACCTGTATGTACATAATTTACATGTTCTTTGCTTACCCAAGTAGGTTTCTTTCCAGCTACTCTGGTACTCTAAAGATGTGCAGGATTGGCTAACTGGCATCTCTAAATTGGCATAGTATGAGTGACTACATGCATGCATACATGTGCCCTGTGATGGCATTGCATCCAGTGCTGCTGGGATAGGCTCTGGCTCCCAATGACTTGGTACTGGATAAGCAGGTTAGAAAGTGGATGGATGGATATATATATATACACACACATCGATGAGCCATAACATTAAAATCACATGCCTGTATTGTGTAGGTTAAGCTCAGGCCATCAAAACAGCTCTGACCTGTCCAGACAGACTCCAAAACACCTCTGAAGGTCCCTTATGGTATCTTGCACTAAGATGTTAGCAGCAGATCCTTTAAGTCATGTAACTTCTATGGATCATACTTGTTTTTCTGTAGGACATCCCACAGATGCTCGATCAAAATGAGATCTGGGGAATTTGGAGGCAAACTCAACTCCTTGAACTCTTTGCCATGTTCCTCAAACTATTCCTGAACATTTTTTCCAGTGTGGCAGGGGGCATTATCCTGCTGAGAGAGGCCACAGCCATCAGGAAATACCTTTGTCATGATGAGGCGGATGTAGCCTACAACAAACTTTAGGTAGGTGGTACTCATCAAAGTAACAATCACATGAATGCCTGTGCCCAAGGTTTTCCAAAGCATCGCACTGCCTTCCATTCCCACATGCATCAATGAACCTTGGGCACCTATGACCCTGTCTCTTGATTGTCCTTCCCTAGACCACTTTTAGTAGGTACTAACTATTGAATACCAGGAACACCCCACATGGTGTGCCATTTTGGGGATGACCCAGTCGTCTAGCCATCACAATTTGGCCCTCGTCAGAGTCACACAGATCCTTACGCTTGCCCATTTTTTTTGCCTCCAACACATCACCTTCAAGAACTGACTGTTGTGGTAGATAGGAGGCGATGTTGTCCCCTTGAACCCTCAGAGTTGACTCCAGACACCAGGTAAAAGTCCAAAGTTTGGATTTATTACAATAATCCAGTGCACAAAGCACCCTACACTCCACTATATTCATAAACCAATACACTATACAATAATCGATAAACAAATCAATCCTCCTGCTCCCAGATGCGTTGCTACCCTTCCTCCTGACTAAGCTCACCCGTCTGGGTTTCCCATAATCCTTTATACTGTTTAACCCGGAAGTGCTTCACCCCTCAGTCCATGATTCCCCATCACTTCCGGGTTATATAAAAAGTCCTTTTTTCTTCATCCTGGAAGAACGTCGGTCCTTCTGTCCGCATGACTATGATGTACTTCCGGATTGTAGTAAACCCCAATGTCTCTGGGCTTCCCAGCAGCATCTCCTGGTGGCCCCCACATTATCCAGCAGGGTTGCACTGGATGACTCCAATTCCCATGAGTCCCTGCTGGAATTTGGGGCCCTTCCATGATGCAGGGATGGCTCCACCTGGCAGCCTGGGGGGTATTGGCCGGGATGACTGGCCAGCCATATCTCACACTGTTCCCTAGCCACTTAATATATCTCACACTTTTGTAATGACATAATCAATGTTAATCACTTCACCTGTCAGTGGCTTTAATGTTGAGGCTGATTGTGTTGTGTGTAGTAAGCCCTAACAGGAGCACCTTCTTTATGTGTTTCACATGACAGACCCATGTAAGCCACAGATTAAGTAAAATAAGCAATACATTAGTATAAACAAGAGTTTCAAATAAAATCAAGAGTTTGCTTCTAGTTAAACATTAACTTGAATAAAAAATGAAGCTGTGCATCTTTAAAACTTGGGCGAGTCACTGCTCAGATAAGGGAATTGGAACTAAATGTGTGCTTTTAGTGAAGGATACTGCAGTGGGAAGGTACCCTACTGGAACTGTCACTTTTTCACAGATGCAGATTAGATCAGAAATTCATGTTCACTTCGCCAGGACATTATAGACAATGAATGGCTTGAGTAACATTTTGTCAAAGGAGCAAGCACACCACATTAAATTCTGAATTTATGTAGTGATCACCTAATGCTCTGAAGAGTGTTAAGGCTGGTACCTTTTGCCAAAGTAGAGTCTTAATTAGATCTAAATCCCTACCTTTAAGTCCAGTCCCTGCTTCTGCTTACATTTTGCCAAACAAGGTTAACTTTGATGTGACATTCATGACATACATTTTATAAAAGCCCATTGCCTCTGGGCAGAGTGGTGGCTCTGAGGCTAGGGATCTGCACTGGCAATGAGAAGGTTGCTGGTTCAAATCCTATAAATGCCAAAAGTGACTCTACTTTATTGGGTCCTTGAGCAAGGCCCTTAACCTGCAATTGCTCAGTCCTAGTTATGACGTTAATCTGCATCTAGCCCTGCATGTAGGCCCTCCAATCTGCAGGGAAAACCCTAGGGGTTGGTGGCAGAACTGGCAATCCAGCCACCATAAAAAACCTCACACTGTTCCACTCCATCTGAACTAGTGTGATGCTGATGTGTCACCCATTGCATGGCTGCACTCGGGTCCTAATCTGGGATCCTGAGTTGGTTTGTCAAGTGGTGGGTGCGGTAATGCACTGTATCAGCGGGTGCTCCTTACTCCTTTTCTATGTTAACTAATGTTGTCTTATTTTAATTTCTTATGTTGTCTTTTATTTTTCGTTTCTTCAGTATGTAAAGCCATTTGAGCTACTTTTTGTAAGAAAATGTGCTATATAAATAAATGTTGTTGTTGTTGCTCCTAACCTCTATTGCCTCTCTTTATTCTGATTATTTACTTTTTAATTCATTTTTAATTTGTTAGTCTGAAGTCTGCAGTTTTTCCAATGTTTATATGAGTATTTAACATTACTCATTTTCTCACATTTTCATACCAAACCAAAATGACATGCACATAAATTAGATGGTAAATATTAGGTGTATACTTTCTGTCTGGCGTTAGTTCTTTATCTGTGTCTGACGCTGCCGTGCCATACAGGCCATTACTATAAAGGTGGCTGCTAACAAAAGAAGATGTTGCTGCAGACAAAAAGTAACATTGAAAAGAACTCATTTGCTTTATTTTAAACTATTGGACTCTTTTAACATATCAGCAGCCTAAAATGATATTCTAAAATAAACGAGAACATTGGCATAACTGCAAAAAATAAAAAAATGTATTCACCTGAATTCAACCTAAATGAGTTAGCATAGCTTAATTCAAAGGTAAGCACTGGACTAATTTAATCAATGTAAATGGAGAAAAAAAAAATTTCAGGCTGCAGCCAAAGCTTATCACAAACCTCAGTTTGGGAACCAATTATAAGTGGTATAATTTTTGAAAAGGAAACTCTGCTGGGGCCATAGCAGAATTTCTCTTTTATGTGAGCATAATTTTCTACTGTTTACATTAACTTAGTTAATTAATAATACCTGTCCCTCTTTGGTTAATGACCAGTGAGATGTTTAGGTTCACTTACCATTATTCATGTCACAAAATAAATCAAACAATTGGATACTAGTGTCTAGCTTGTCTTGACTGACATCAGATCATTATGATATCCTCTGGTATTGTCATCATCTGAAAACAGAAATATAGGTTTAAACGTTAAGTAAGCTAAGAGGATATAGCGGGTTCGATAATGGATGGATGGATGGATGGATAAACTGAGAGCCTCACAACTACTCACTGCCAAAGAAGACATTGGATATGAACCGTCTAATGTGAAACAGCAACATCTCAAGTGCTGAACTGAATGGCTTCGAGGTGAAAAACGAGAAGCCACCGTAACAAGGAAAGAACATGCAGATTACACACACTGCACAACTGTGGAGCTGTCTGAGTGCAGTGCTAACATTTACACTGTCTGCTATTTGCTGGATAGCACAAGCCTGGCAAAAAAATAATTTTTCACATTGTTGTAATCTCAGTACCAGGAATCTGCACTTCTCTGAAACAGGAACATCATACTACTGGCTTCTTTTCCTTCAGATCAGAAGGAACACCTCAGGCTTCATTTGTGGCTTTTTTTCAGATTTAATGCCATCAATCAGTCCTCCTCAGTGATAGGGTTAAGGTCAAGATGCTACTCAGCCCCTATCTGGATAGCATAATATGTTGTACTCAAACATTCCTGATATTAATCTGCTTTCTTTTCTTTAATTTACTATGGATACCTTTAAAGGAGCATATGGTACAAGACTTTAAATACCTCTTCACTGGTTGGCACTGCATAGAATCGACTGGCAAATGCTCAACAAAATAAATAATAATTGTGGTGGCCAATTTAATGCCAAGAATAAGGGGTCACTGTCTTTAAGCCCCAAAGCTAAATGGGAAGGGTCAGATTCTACATGTGCACACACACCCAAGAATAACTGACCCATAGAGCTAGCCCACCACAGTCAGAAATTTGCATTAGGCTTGCATCATCCTGCACAGTCATACTCACATACTACAAAAACACACACAAAATTTTCCTAGATAAGAGAATATGATGAAAAAATAGGAAAAAAAAAAATCAAATTCCTCAATACAACTAAGGGAAGGGTTGTTATATTGTATTATTATATATATTACTGAGAGAAGCTTATTTATTATTATTTATTATTATTATTTATATACAAGGTTTATCAGAAATGGTTAATGAGTATGACAGGTACAAAATAAAAGCTCAAAACACAACAAACCCATAGCTACACTGGGCCTAACTACACAGATCTTTTCACAGTCTCTCGAAAAGCATGGTTGGTCCACCTTTCTAAATTCTCATACCTTGTATTAGCCTCATTCTGCTCTTACCGTCTACATTCTTCTCTTTCCTCTGGCCTCTGTTTTTCCTTCCAGTCACACACCTGAAGCTCCTCCAACAGGTAGCTGAATGGAGCTTTTATACAGTGCATCCGGAAAGTATTCACAGCGCTTCACTTTTTCCACATTTTGTTATGTTGCAGCCTTATTCCAAAATGGATTAAATTCATTTTTTTCCTCAGAATTCTACACACAACACCCCATAATGACAACGTGAAAAAAGTTTGAGGTTTTTGCAAATTTATTAAAAATAAAAAAACTGAGAAATCACATGTACATACAGTGGTGTGAAAAACTATTTGCCCCTTTCTGATTTCTTATTCTTTTGCATGTTTGTCACACAAAATGTTTCTGATCATCAAACACATTTAACCATTAGTCAAATATAACACAAGTAAACACAAAATGCAGTTTTAAACTGATGGTTTTTATTATTTAGGGAGCCTTTGCTCAATACTTTGTCAAAGCACCTTCAGCAGCAATCACAGCCTCAGGTATTTTTAAATATGATGCCACAAGCTTGGCACACCTATCCTTGACCAGTTTCGCCCATTCCTCTTTGCAGCACCTCTCAAGCTCCATTAGGTTGGATGGGAAGCGTCGGTGCACAGCCATTTTAAGATCTCTCCAGAGATGTTCAATCGGATTCAAGGCTGGGCTCTGGCTGGGCCACTCAAGGACATTCACAGAGTTGTCCTGAAGCCACTCCTTTAATATCATGGCTGTGTGCTTAGGGTCATTGTCCTGCTGAAAGATAAACAGTCGCCCCAGTCTGAGGTCAAGGGTGCTCTGGAGCAGGTTTTCATCCAGGATGTCTCTGTACATTGCTGCAGTCATTTTTCCCTTTATCCTGACCAATCTCCCAGTTCCTGCCGCTGAAAAACATCCCCACAGCATGATGCTGCCACCACCATGCTTTACTGTAGGGATGGTATTGGCCTGGTGATGAGTGGTGCCTGGTTTCCTCCAAACATGACGCCTGGTATTCACACCAAAGAGTTCAATCTTTTGTCTCATCAGACCAGAGAATTTTGTTTCTCATGGTCTGAGAGTCGTTCAGGTGCCTTTTGGCAAACTCCAGACGGGCTGCCATGTGCCTTTTACTAAGGAGTGGCTTCCACCTGGCCACTCTACCATACAGGCCTGATTGTTGGATTGCTGCAGAGATGGTTGTCCTTCTGGAAGGTTCTCCTCACTCCACAGAGGAACTCTGGAGCTCTGACAGAGTGACCATCGGGTTCTTGGTCACCTCCCTGACTAAGGCCCTTCTTCCCCGATCGCTCAGTTTAGATGGCCGGCCAGCTCTAAGAAGAGTCCTGGTGGTTTCGAACTTCTTCCACTTACGGATGATGGAGGCCACTGTGCTCATTGGGACCTTCAAAGCAGCAGAAATTTTTCTGTAACCTTTCCCCAGATTTGTGCCTCGAGACAATCCTGTCTCGGAGGTCTACAGACAACTCCTTTGACTTCATGCTTGATTTGTGCTCTGACATGAACTGTTGACTGTGGGACCTTATATAGACAGGTGTGTGCCTTTCCAAATCATGTCCAATCAACTGAATTTACCACAGGTGGACTCCAATTAAGCTGCAGAAACACCTCAAGGATGATCAGGGGAAACAGGATGCACCTGAGCTCAATTTTGAGCTTCATGGCAAAGGCTGTGAATACTCATGTACATGTGCTTTCTCAATTTTTTTATTTTTAATAAATTTGCAAAAACCTCAAGTAAACTTTTTTCACGTTGTCATTATGGGGTGTTGTGTGTAGAATTCAGAGGAAAAAAATGAATTTAATCCATTTTGGAATAAGGCTGTAACATAACAAAATGTGGAAAAAGTGATGCGCTGTGAATACTTTCTGGATGCACTGTATGTGAGCCTGCAACTACTGCTAAGGCCACAAGACAGATCACTTTCGAGGTTAGGGTTTGACTATGAAACCCCAGGGTTATTTTCTAGAGCGCCTAGAAGTCTCAATTACCTCTGTCATCCTGGGCCAAAATTCCTAGTGAAAGGGCCAAGGAAATGTGAGATCACCTGTAAAGTATAAACGTGAATCAAAGAACAGGTAGCATAAGAGGTTTCTTTAGTTTCATTTATCATTCAGTAGGACACCTAGTCCATAAAACTGTGCCCGCCGTTGCTCTTATGCCTTACAACTATTTCCATAAACAGACACAGCGCAGTACAGAGTCACAACAAGACCAAATAAGAGGTCATTGCCAGTGCACAAAATACTAGACATTCTTATGGCCAACACTTCTCCTGCATGTTTTATTAATTTATTCATCACCAAAGTCAAATCCACGACTTTAAAGTCTGACAGCAGTACAATGCAACCGTGCTGTCCCCAAAGAGAAGTTAAATGACTGGTTAGCCAGAGGCAGATAGACTCTGTATAGACTGAAATTGTGTTTTTTGTTTTTCAGTGCCAGCTGGTCTTACTTTAATATTACAGATTAATATTTTTCATTACAATCATTACTATTTTAGTACATTTTGAATTGCAGTTATTAAAAAAAACTGTGCTTTGTTTTATACTATAGTTGTAAATATGGGCATGGCTTGGATTTAAAAACAGAAAAATGCAGTATAGGAACAAATTAAACTGAAGTATTAAGAAAAAAAAATATATATATATGGTAAACATATACATATATATATATATATATATATATATATATATATATATATATATATATATATATATTTGGTTTTAAAAAGCAAAAGTCAAGAATATTATACTGAGCTTTTATGTCAGTATATAAAAGATTATACGATGATTCATCTGTATTTTCAATTATGTCCATATTACAATGGATACAGAATATTAAACTTTCACATTCCATCATAAGTTCAGATTCTCAAGGAGGCTTAAAATCAATAGAAATCGGTCAATAGTCTGCAAAGCAAGGCTTATGCACCAATCTGTTGATTGTATACCAAAATAAAAGTGAACTGGTACGTCAGCTTGAATTTGTCAGAGAATGGGCAAAATGCTCCTAAACTGTGGCAGAGGGATGCAATCCCTTATTGACTACAGTGTAGCTGGTAATCAGTTTACTCCTACTAGCTCATCCATTCCATCTCAATGATACTCCATGAGATCTGATGGTCTGGGGAGACCACTGTATTAAGATGAATACACTGGACTTTCCAAGTCTGGAGGCACAGATTAACAGCCTGTAGAAACTCCCATCTACAAATGTATGTACAGTACTGTTGCTGTAAAGGGAGGTACATTGTTCAGATATCGTATGACATTCAAAATGCAAAGTGTTCTCCCATGGTTAGCCCTTGGTCAAAATCATTTAAATATTTACTTACAGTGGATTTAAAAAGCGCACAGACTCCTTCACGTTGTGCATGGATTATTGTGTTGTAGATTAAATTTTAAATGAATACATTTTCCACTTGTGCCCATCAAATTTCACTCAGTAATGCATAATAAATAAGGGAAAACATGGTAACAGAAAGATTTGCAAATTTAATAAAAATCAAAAAATGAAATCTATCTTTCATGCAAGTATTCAGACCCTTTGCTGTGGCACACCAAATTGTGGCCAGGTGCATCCTGCTTGCTTGAATTATCTTTGAGATATGACTAGAACTTGGAGTCCACCTGTCACAAATTTAATTGTTTGGACAGTTCACCAAAGCACACACATGTGTATATAAGGTACCTAAATTCATTGCTTTGTTCTTGCTCTAACATACTGTGTGTAGTACAAGGAACTCTTAGTAGATCTTTACACGCACACACACACACACACAATTCTAAAGTGTGCAATGGCCTTGCTCATTGTGAAATGGAAGATGTCTGAAACCATCAGGGCTCTTGCAAGGCTCTTCTTGGCCCAACTGAATGACTGGGCAAGAAGAGTTTTGGTCTGGGAGGCAACCAAGAACCCAGATAGGAGAAACTGAGATGAGAGAAATTGTTAGAAGGACTACCATCTCAGCAACACTCCTTCAATCAAGAGATTATGGTAGAATGGCTAGACAGAACCCATTCTGGAGTAAAAGGCATATGACAGCCCACTTGGACTTTGCCAAATGGCATTTAAAGGACTCTGACAACATAAGGAAAAAGATTCTACAGTCTGATTAGACAAAAATTGAACTCTTTGATCAGAACTTCAAGAACTATTTTGGCAAAGACCAGCCACTGTTCATCACCTGCCTAATACCATCCCTACAGTGAAACATGGTGATGGTAGTATTATCCTAGGGCAGTGGTGGCGAACCTATGGTACGCGTGCCAAAGGGGGCACTCAGAGACCTCTCAGTGGGCACGCGCGCCGTCGCCCGAGCAGAGAGTTCGTTACTATAAAGCCAGAGGAATGCGGGGCCGGGCTGCTCCCCTCACCGCTCCCCCTCTTCACGCGCGCCGGAGGACTTTTCTCACATCACCCGCCCCTCTGCCCAGCAGCCCAATGGGAGCGCTTGCTTCCTCAACTGTCTGGGGTAAGGCGGGCGGCACACATGCTGCTTGAGGGTGCGGCACGGACTGCAGCCTTTTGAGTCTGTTATTCCCGTGGTGGGGTTCGAGGGGATGTGGTATAGCGGGTCCACAGCTCAAAATTGAAAAGGCCAGTTTTAACAGATAATTGCCGCACTTGCGGCTTAAAGGGGGTTATGGGAGAGTGGCCAGAGCGGTTTCCGGGAGCTTTGTGATGCGGGCAGTCCTCGCTTAAGCGCACAGGTGAGGAGTCGTCCGCATCTGTAATTATTGCCGGGAGTTGCTAATCGCCACACCTGATCCACGACCCCGTAATATATAATGCTTTGGGGGCGGAGCTTAATAGGGAAGACCTGCGTGAAACACTTGAGAGGATCGAAGGGATGACAAAGGACAGCACAGTTATGAAAATGAAAACCTTAAAGTGTGGAATTCTCTGCCAAATAATCTTAAGTCAATGAAGGCACTTGAGATTGCTTTCCTTAGTTTGTTTGGAACATCTTATGCTTGTGCGCAGCTGTTTTCAGCTTTGAATTAAATCAAATCTGACACCAGAAACAGACTAACAGATGACCTGAGTGCTGCATGTGTTGCTCTCAAACTTAGTATGAGCCAAGGTTAGACAAATTATCAGCATGCATACAACAGCAAAAAGCACATTAGCACATTAATTGTTCAAAAGCATACCGAATGCAAACTTTTACCTTTCAACAAAAAGTTGTTTGTATCATTGAAAGCTTCATTATTATGTTTTTCTTTTAAGACAAAATATGTTAATGTATGAGTGGCTTTTCTAAATTAAAAGCTCAGTAGATAGACAGACAGACAGAGCATCAGTATTGGCAGTTCCGTCCAATTTATCATCCAGCTGCACTCCCAGGTATTTATAGGTCTGTACCCTCTGCACACACTCACCTCTGATGATCACAGAGTCCATGAGGGGCCTGGGCCTCCTAAAATCCACCACCAGCTCCTTGGTTATGCTGGTGTTCAGTTTTAGGTGGTATTCAGGTTAAATTGCCATGTTGGCACTTTGCGATAAATAAGTGGGTTTTGGATTGCAGTTTGGGCACTTGGTTTCTAAATGGTTCGCCATCACTGTCCTAGGGAGACTAGTCAGAATTTAGGGAAGGACTGAATTCAGCCACATACAGAGAGTTTCTTAAAGAAAACCTGATTCAGAGCACACACAACCTCATACTGGTGAGACAGTTCACCTTTCACACCCATAACAACATTGAAGTGGCTTTGGCATAAGTCCTTGAGTGGCCCTGCCAGTCCAGACTTCACCCCAAAAGAACATCTGTGGAGAAACCAGAAGATGGCAGTTTACACTTCCCATCCAGTTTATCGGAGCATGTGAGGATCTACCAGGAAGAATGGAACAAACTGCTCAAATCCAGGAGTGCAAAGCTTATAGAGACTTACTCACAAAGACCCATCCATCTATCTTCCAACCCACTGAATCTGAACACAGGGTCACGGGGGTCTGCTAGAGCCAATCCCAGCCAACACAGGGCACAAGGCAGGAACCAATCCTGGGCAGGGTGCCAACCCACCGCAGGAGACCCATAGCTCTGAATTCTACAAAACACTGAATGAATGAGAGATTTCAGTTTTTAATTTTTAATAAATTTGCTACCCTTTTTGTTTCCACTTTAACTTTATGGGTTATTGAGTGTAGACTGAGTGTATTATTGCCAAAAAGAGCAATTTTATCTATTTAAAATGAAATCTACAACACAATAAATAAAGTGTGATGTAAATGTAGGGTCTGAACACTTTCTGAATCTGGTGTTAAACCATGATAAGCCTTATTCAGAGCATTAAGTCCTGGACTTGCTCAATTCTTTAGAAACACACCTGTAGGAAGGCATTAGTCTATTGCATAATTTAATTGCTTTTCCTGAGTTGCACAAAGCTGATCCAGGTTGAACGTATTTTGCTATAAAAGTGATGAGCATGGATGAACTGATGGTTATTTCCAGTTTCAAAACCACTAAATCTAAACTGGTGTCAAGAGGAACCTGTAGCCTATTCCAGGAACATCAGGCACAAGACAGGATGCAGTCCTGGTTAAGGTGCCTGTTCACTGCAGAGCATGCTCTCACAGACACACTCACTCATACAAGACCAATTTATCAAGTGCCAATTAACCTACTGCATGTCTGAGATGTGGGAGGATAACCAGAGTACACATACCCAGCATTCTTGATTTGAATCCCACAACATCTTAACACCACTTGTGCACATTCTCCTCATGTCTGTTTGGGGTTTTCTTTGGGTAGAATGTAAAAACACATTTAAAATCATGTGTGACTGGCAATTCTAAATTACTGCTCTGCCAGTGTGGGTGATATGGCTTTGAACCCAAAACTCCAGTCCCCATGCCCTAAACTGGACTAAACGGGATTGAAAATATTGTTTGACTATTTACAGAACTGTTTCATTCTTGCTGAATATGGAGATTTTTTTATTTGATCAAATTCAAGGTTTAAAGTAAAAGGTTTGTAATTTTGTCTGCTCCTTGAATATTATTAAAATATCACATTGCTGAATTGTTTTTTGTAATATACAAAAAGAACTTTGATCTTTAATCACCTGACAGACAGATGTAAGGACAGTTTGCAAAACCAAATACTCCTAGAATGCTGACTGATAATTTTATTTTATAAGTATATTTTTGTCAATTAACAATGCATTATGTTCTAACTTTTCTATTTATTTTAGTTTTTCCCAGTTTTTCATAATGAACAGAGCAATGGCAACCTGCTGGATGGTTATCCTCCTTGCTGCCTTCCTGAGTGAAACTGTCCTCTCAAAAGGTGGAAGAGGAGGAGCTAGAGGTGCGGCACGTGGAGCAGCTCGTGGTGCTCGAGCACGTGTAAAAGCTACAAGATATGGCTCACCCGTAAGAGTGGCAGCAGCAGCTGCAGCTGGGTCAGCAGCTGGAGTTGCTGCAGGAGGATGGATGTCCTCATCTCATTTCAATTCTGATGACAGCTCTGAGAGTTTTGGGGATGACAGGCAGTATAGGAACAGGACTGATGGAGACTACAGCTATATGGCCCACACCTCATCCTCAGAGCAACACATCTACTCTTTTAAATCTATCTTCTCAGCCCTGCTTTTGATGAATATCTTGACATATGTGAGCATCTAAACATAGTATACAAAATGGAAGCCTTTATAGAAAAAGGCATGTTAGGTCTAGTCAATCATTTAGGATCTCATTAAATATCTTCTAGTGACTGAAAAATGTTTATACACCTTTTACAATTTTATATAAAGCAAGAAACAAGTTCTCATCTCTGTAGTCCCAATATAATTCCTACTTTTTCACACCTAAATGTCTATTACCTCTTGAAGGAAACCTAAACTGCATCATATAATAAAAACTTAGCAGAGTCATGGGAAAGGCTGAAGATTTTTTTTGAGTAAATATTTAACCAATGTAGTGTTTAGTCTTGTGTTTTATAAAAATATCTTTAAATCTTTTAGCAATGAACAATGCTTTTTATAGCACAGTACTTAAGCATTTGGCAAACAAGTTTTCTTTTTCAAAATAAAAATATGTTTAAAGAAAATGGATGGATAAGTGACCTCAAAAGGTCAACATTTTGGGTCCTTGAACATGTCTGTCTTTTCCGGGGTTCCTTTTCCAGTTTACAAAATAATTCTCCCCATTTTCTGTGGATAATAGTTTTTAACATTGTTAAATTTCACTTAAATTGTCAATATCAGTAAAATCATATAAGCTCTACAAAAGTGGTGTTTGAGTTTCTAACTTGTTGCATATTTATGTTTGTAAAGGTTGCATTTAATAACCTGAATAGCATAAACACCTAAAGATACAGTGACTTTTTAATGATACTGATTTATATTACAAGTTAGTAAAAGTATGGGTTGGGTATAATAAATGTACAATAAAAGTCAATTGCAATTTTGCATTTACAGAACCAAAATATCTTTTGGCACAACAGTGGAACATGGTAATGACAACTTATTTTATTTCAAAATTTGTTTGAACCATGTACAGTATGGTGGACATTTTCATATATACAATATATACATTGCAGTACCAGGAATAATTTGTTTTTCTGCTTACATACGAAGCTAAAAAATTAATTTTCCAGAAGGAAAACCCATTCAGATTTCATCAGATAGTGGGTGTTGAAAGAAATATGAAAAGTTGGAAATGTATTGTCTGTTTGTAATACTGTACAGCAATGTGCCAAGAGTATTATTTTAAATGGCAAATCTATATATAATCACAGGTTAAACACAGAGTAATCTGAAAGATGATGTATTCTAAATTACTTGCATAGGTATTCCTAATACTCAATGTATCATACTGGTGCATATCAAGCACTCAGACAGATTGTTACATTCAGGATGAGTTTCCTTCTTATGAACATTAATACTGGAACTGGCTTTAGCTCTGCTGTTAAATCAGCTAAAGATTAGGCAGGCATATGTAATGAATCTTGTATTTGAAACCATAGTACCTTAATCTAAAATCAAAATGTTTTCAGTTAGTGTAAAAAAAGGCCATCATTTATGTTTAACAATGGATGGCCTATCATTATGTAAATTTAAAGCAAATACAGGGAACTGCAGGAGATTAAATGTTTAGACTAATATACTTTGTTTTGTTATAAGTTATCTGTGCAGATATTTAAAAACATGTCAAAAATGACTGTGTTATAGATAATATGTTGAATTTACTTGGTCCTGTGGGGAAACAATACTGCAGCATACTGTTCTGTATTTTAGCAAATCAAAATTGTTTGAAATCTTAAGTAATATGGACTACATGAGAAACCTTACATCAAGATCTAGGAATTGAACGTTTTTATGTCCATACACTAGCCACTTTAAAGTCAGTATACTGTAATTAATGGTACTTAATAAAATAAACTGCCTAAATATTGCCTAAATACAGAATCTGCAAGGTTAATGATGCCTATGCAGTAAAACATTCAGGGTCTACAATAAAAACAATGGACAGTGCAATATTGTGCTCTCACTTTCAGGGTACTATATGTGAAAATAAACTGTGTTGCCTCTTGGTAATATAGCTTTATAAGTTAAACAGAATGAAGCTTAGGTTTTATGTCCTGTTTTAATTCTCCAAGTACTGTAACTTCATTAAAAATGTACCCAACTGCTGAATCATAAAAGAAACATAGTCTAACTGAACATAATCTTGCAGATAAACCTGTTTTCTATAGCAATTAAATCAAAAATTTTAAACCTAAAGACAATAACAATGACATTTTTGGTGTGACCTTCACTTGAGATTTGCTTATTTATTACTGTAAATCAAAATGTAATTCTTAAAAAAGATTAATATGTATTTTGCTGAATATGACTACATTACTGTTAGAAGAAATAAAGTACTGTATTTCTACAAATGTATGCATCATTTCTTTACTGGTTACATTTTAATAACTGGTATTAAATTAAATTTATAAACGGTGGAAATTTTTATATTGAGAAGATAGGGAGTTGTTTCGGTGAGCACACAAAACACACAAAGGCACAGTCTACAGATATATTTACAGGTGTCAATTTCTGAACTTAAAATGTCTTTCAATAAATCTGAATAAAATGACAAATATTGTGGTATGTTGTATTATGTGTTGTTTTATTCTTCCAATATAAAATTAAACAAAAGTAAATAAAGTATTTCTAAAAATATTTGAAACAAACGATTGCCAAGAAATTACTTAAAAACAAATTAATCAATATGTAACAAAAAGAGCAACATTTTTACATTGTACACACACAGCCATAGGCACACATGTGCTATATGTCATCCACACCAAAATCTAACTAGTCTAAACAGATAAATTGTATAAAAAAATAAGATTGTCTAACTGCTATGTCATTAAAACAAATGTGGAGGAAAAAAATACAAACAAAATCCACTGTTTCATACAAAAAGTTATTATTAACACACAACGCAAACTCTTGGCCTGATAAAAATTGGTTTCAACAAAACATTAAATATTTAATTTCTGAACCACTGCATAATTAGCAAACCACATCAACTCAAATTGTTACAAATTGCACAACTGAAAGTTCTATTGTGTTCTCTCGTGTATTCAATTAATTTGATGCATAAATTGTGAACTTACATTTGTTATTTATTTATTTTTTAATTGTTCAAGACATAACTATTCATAGTAATTATACATAGAATAGCTCTAGTAAATGTTTTTTGACAAGTTGGCATGCAATATTCTTTGGTACTCATATGGTACTGCATATGAGAAAGAAAGTTAACTGCTTGTTAGTTATTATCAATTGTGGTACATATTAAATTAGTGAATGGTGCACCAGCAATTGTGACCACCACATACTGTACATTGATTTACAAGCCAAGCACTGCAGATAAGAAAAGTGACCTATGATATTTGTGATACATGAAAAACAAAGATCATGATGCTTGGTAGTAAACACATTTTGTTTAGATGTCAATTCATGATTACAGACTTACTGTATTTGAAAGTCTTTAAATATGATTTTTATTTAATAAACATTATTAGTATAAACACTGCACACTTGAACTCAAAGAAGAAACTGCTACAAATACAAAGATTTTTGCTAAGTATTTCTTTCCAAAGTGGCAAGCACTGCAACCTCACAGACCCAATGACCTGGGTTGGAATCCTGCTCCTGCTGGTTGTATGTTGGGCGTTATCACTTTCTCCCTTTGTATGCATAGGTTTTCCTCTGGGTAGTATGGTTCCCCTCACACATCCTCAAAGTTATGCACTTTAAGTTAACTATTAATTCTAAATTGTCCAAATGTGGTTATGGCAGTGTGTGTGTATGACAGCTTGACTGGCATACTATCCAGGTCTGTTTCCTACCTTGTGCCCAGTGTTGCCGGGACAGACTCCAGTTTTCCATGACCCTAAATTAAATTAAGCAAGTTTAAGAATGTTTTGCTGCATTTACATAAGAAATAAGAAAAACAACGGAGTCTCCTTTCATTTATTAGGAAAACTCTGCTTTTTCCTCCCCAAGACTATTACAATTGTAAGGTACATATACTAAAATGCATGTTTTCTTAATGTATGCAGTATACAGGTATATCAGAACATATTAAAAGCTGTTAATACAATTTTTCTTTTTTTAAGAAATACTGTGATTTATTTAAACTGAAAGCAATACATGATGTACACAATTAATTTTTTCAGCAAATTTCACAGTGTCAGTAAGTTAAATATAAAAGTATTTTACAATTCCAAATGTTCACAAATGTTCAACATTTACATTTTAACAAATACTGAACTAGCTAACAATAATTATACTGTACATAGCATCTGAATCCGATTTGTAAAAATATTTACAATAAAGTCTGAAGTTATAACCTACTTCTGTCCACGGGACAGTACTGAGGAGCCTTTTCTCTTCAGTCCAATATCACTTTTCCAAGATCTCCTTTTCTAAAGGCTCTGACAAAATCAGCAGCTGCAGCATTATAATTTGGAACTGTGATTGTAATATTTCCTTAAAAACATAAATTATATTTCTATAATTTATAATGATAAACCACATCCCCAGTGCCATATATTTAGAAATTAAATAATATATGCATAAAGTAGATTTTTTAGAGTTAATTCAGATCCACTCATGCATATATGCACTAATCATTTGTTACAATATATAATTTTTATTTTATTAATAATAGGATAAAGCTGAAGCAGCACATAAAACAACAATTAGACAAAATTAAAATTTATCTTTAGTTATTTTTAAATCTGCAAAACAGAGTCATGGCATGAATAATAATTAAATACAATTTTTAAAAAGTACTTTTACTTTAAATGGTTAATCAGACTAAAATAATTTAAACTTCAAATATTTTAACTTTCATCCAAAATATACTGAGTTTTATAATTCTAGATAAAGTACAATAGTAGTAGAATTAAACTGAAAAAAGCACACACAAAAAGAAAATCACTCACCAACTCCAGTAATGGCTTTCACTTTTTGGAATTTTCCATGCATAATAGCTACCTTTTTTAGGACTTCCTGAATTTTATCACTGGGTTCTGTTAATTTATATTTTTCAACATAACTAGGAGGTGAACACATATTTATAGATAAACACTGAAACAGACTGCTAATATACTTTGTTGGTGATAATGTATTATTATTTATTATGAAAATATTAACAATAAAAAGTAATGAATTCAATAAAATTATTTTTTCAGTTTTTCCTTACTTTAAACCAAAACAAAATCTGACAGTACACTTAAGCTCTTATGAAAAAACACATTTATTCTTAAAACGCCATAAGACACTGCTACAAGACTCATCCACCCAAAAGCCTGTACATTTCTTCACAGTGTATTACCACATGAATTACCACTTTCAATAGATATTATCTTATAAATTATAGATTAGCTTTTTTTTTTATTCAAATGTAATGTCAGTCTTCTTTAGCACTACCATTCTGTGTTCCTTTTATCTCATCCTTGACATTCAAATTTAATATGCACCTATTCTTCACCAAACTAGAAATTAACAAATTGCATAATAAACATGAATTATTTATTTTTTATTTTATTTTTATTATTTATTCTGAGCCATATCTCTAGCTGTTAACAAAATGTGCTGTTGATTTTTTGTTACTGGCTGCATCTATTCTCATCTGCATACAGTTTTTCACAGAACTGCTTGCATTTCTCGTCAATAATTACTATACTTAAAGAACAAAAACAATTGACTGGACTAACTATAAAAAAAAAAAATCAGCAATCATATCAATACATACCTAAAATTTTCGAGACGATTCAACGTGAAAAGGAGATAATCGGCTATTACATCTTCACCAACTAAATGATCTAATATAGTTCCTACAATTAAAATAAACAAACAAATAAATACAATAAATAAATAAACAAAACTAGCTAATTGACAAATGTTCATTTATAGATGTGTCCATCACTTAATCTATTATGTCTTCTAAATAATTACTTCTTTTTCAAAACCATGTATATTATCTAGGGTTGTGTAGATTCTCACTCCAAGTGACCACTCCTTAGCCTTTCCACATCTGCTGTACAAATTAAGCATGTGACTATAATTTTAATTCTGCTAGCTGTTTGTATTTTATTTTATTTTTTTGGATGAGAGAACAAGGGCAATTTGCAAGTTCTGATGTGAGACCAAGACATTTATATAAATAAAAAGGACAAGTAACAGTAGAATAGACAATACATAATTAATTTCATTTTTATATCTTTCCTAAAACATTCTGATATACTGTAAATAGGTGTCTTTTGCCATTAATATGGAGACAGTTACTCTCAAAACTTTTATGGTGTTATTTTGACAATAATAATAGGAAAAACAACAAAGTGGTTAAATAAAAAAATAACAATTATTTGAAATATTTCAGTATGGTTAGTCAAAGTACCAGTAGAAAATCAAATTTTGCAAAAAATACATAACCTTAACATGCTTTCTTGAGTTGCAATGTAAATTATAAACTGACAATAACAGAAATGACATACTCTTAAACAATAAATAAATATTAACAGATTACACTTTAATATTCTGGGTTTTACACTTTTTTTTTAAAAACACATATAGTATACTGTACATGCCTGCTTAACATTTTACAAAAGCTTTTCACAGATAAAAATAGTCTTTGCCTTGCTAAAACCTTAGTACTTTCAGGGCAGTATGAGCCTCAAAGTAAAGTCAGAATCATTTTGTCCATCTCTAAATGAATCATTTTACAATAACTTTATAATCCTGGTCATAGTCTATTTTCTTTTTCTATTTTAAAGACCTAACAAGAGTTAAGAGCTCTTTAACATCTAAGCTAGAATGTCTGAATCATTATTAAGATCACTCATAGAGGTTCAAGAGCCCTGAACAAGTTAGCTACCTTTCTCAATGACGTAAGTACCTGGATTTCCACTTATTTTATGTAACTTGGTACTGATAAAACATATTTTTTCTTCTTGTGGTATGTTCAAACTAGCCAAATAATCATGAATCTTCCCCAATGAATTTTTATTCCTGCCTATCCATCCTACTATCCACTGTGACACACTAAGAATTCTTGACAACCCTGAATTTCTTATGAGAGAACAGTGACTATAAAAACTATGCCCCACACTATCCATACATATGTTCACCCTCACTGAGGCAATAAAGAAGTGAAGACGTGATGAAATGTATAACATACTAAGAATTTAGCAAATCTACTTTGAAAGGAAGTATACAGTAGTATTAAATTAAAATACCAAGGTTTTATGCAATAATGCTTTTTTATACGTAAGATTCACATATGTTTAACAGTTATTCACATATTTCAGGTTACATAAAACCAAAGAATTGACTTTTAAATATTGAAAGGGTTATGACCACTTAACAACTGAAAGTGGTGCAAAATAAAAAATAAATATGTAAGGAAAAAAATTTGAAAAACTAAGCAACTGACACCATTGGAACTCTGCGTGTGCCACTTTTTAGTCACAAACAAGTTGGTTAAATTTGTAAATAACACAAATGTGGAGCAGATACCATAGGGTCAACAATATTATTAGAAAAAGAGCTGGATTGACTTCAGCAAACACGCTTTTTATTTATTTATTTATTTAAAGAATAGTAAGTTTAAAAACTTTCCTTCAACCTGATATTTTCATGTTTTTGATAGTATGAATGTCATAAGGGATGGATTGGTGTCCCGAATAGGATGAAGGATGGTTCCCTGCCTTGATGGGAAGAAGAACAGGCATCCCAAAAAGGACAGAAACTGGTCCCTTGACAGGAATGGAGGCCTTAATGGAAGGACGAGGATGGAATGACATACCGAATAGGATGGGTGTTGGTTCCTTGCCAGAATGGGAGGTCTGCTCAGAAGGACAGCGGGAAGCTGTTTCCTGGGGCAATGTTCTTCCTCCATGCACACTATGGCAGCGTCCAATTGGTGGAACTCCATTATGGATACTTACAGGGCAAGCTGTGAATCATAGTCCAATAGGAGAGCCCTGTTGGGGTTCTTGGGTGCCACCAGAAGGTGCTGCAGAAGAACATTATAATTTATTTGAAGGGCTTCCCTCTGACCTGTAAGTGTTTCCAATGTGCAAGGCTGTGCAACCGGGCGCACATCCAGGTCCGGCATAAAAGAAGCCAGTTCTGCTGCAATGGTAGTCAGAGTCAGTAGTAGGTGGATGAGACTATGTGAGAAGTGTGGAAGGAAGAAAAGGACTGAGCTGTCTAGTTGTGTCTTGTGGTCTGGGATGCTGTTATGCTCCCTGGTGGTCACAATTAAAAGTATTATTGTATTTTTTAAATCACGGTATCTTTTTAAAAAGTTTAGCCAAGGCACTACTGAAGCAATTAATGCTGGAAATGTCAGATTTGTTGTTTATTATTCACACATGACTGTAAAAATCCACTGTCAGCAGCTATTACTCCAGTGATCTAATGTCAATTCTCTTAGCTAATTCTTAATTAACCGTGTTTAGATGCTAAGTGGTAATTAGAGAAACATGTGTAACATGTTATGCTGAAACATATTATTCTGTCAAAACAGAACAGCTTTAGAAAAAAAATTAGTCCATTGTTGGTTTGTGAAATGAAGGCTATCACATACAACAGGTTGTCAAGAAACTGAAGATTTCATACAAAGTCATCTACTATTGTCTTGAGAAAAGAGGGCAAACTGGATTTAACCAGGGTAGAAACAGAAGCAGAAGTCCCAGACACACAACTGCACATGAGAATAAATACATCAAAGTCTGCAGTTTGAGAAACAGACTCCTTGTAGATCCTCATTTGACTGCTCCTGTAAAACCCCTACATTTCTGGGAGATTCCAAACTTTAGAAGCCGGTGTATATGGTAGATAAAGAGAATAAGAATAAATATTATGTTTTACATGTATCATGTACTAATATTAGATATAATTACTCAGCAGGGTGTGGAGTGTGAAACTTAAAATTACAATTTATAAGTAATTTAATTTTGTTTGCACGCAGAAAAGATAACAGTGTAAAAGAATAATCCAAAGAAAAGCTACCAGACTAACTCCAGGACTATGTAGTATGATATAAGAAGAAAGATTGAAATAAGTGAATCAAGTGAAGATTTAGCTAAATAGATAAAGGTGATGGGAATTCTAGATGTTTCTTAAAAAGTTTGAAAATTAGAACATGACACAGATGGTTGCAGATTAAGTGTATATTTTGCACAAATGTTACTAATTTTTTCATTGTGCTATGGACACACGGAATAAGTTATAAGAAATTTACAGTAGCATAACAAGGACCTTCAAATCTCTAACCTCCAAAAAGTTATATGAATAGGGATTGACGAGTTAGGTTAGGTTGCAAGTCCTTTTCTCATTAAAATCGTTATGTTCTAAAGAATAAATGATGAATCCATCTTTCATAATAAATAAAAATTACCACAGTTAATACAAGTAAGAAAAGGAAATAATCTGTTCTATGCGCCATATACAATGAAAGACAGAATTTCAAAACCTTATTATGTGTAATGAAATGGAAAATTATACTCCTAAAATCACATTCTCTTTGTCAAATGCAGCTAGGGCAATAATATTTGCAAAAACACTATATTAATACAGTATCTCTGCTGAAGAAAAACTACTGGTAAGATTTTACCATTTTATCCCACTAAAAACAATGGAGTTATAGTGTACTGTACACAGACACCCTGATACACAGATATACACATCACACCAAAAGTGATGAATTTGAGATCTAGGCTGCCTAAATATGTACATTCATGGAAAATGTCAGTGAAAATTGTAAAAACATCACAATAGTTTCTCCTTTTTTATTTACCTAAGGTATATTTTGGGTATAAATTGAGAAAATCAGTCCTCAAGCATAAAATACAACATTTCAACACTTACAATCTTTATTTGGAATCCTTATTTTTACCTTTTTGTGCATGTACACTATTGTAGCTCCACTAATGCATATATTTTTTTACATTTAAAAAAGCAGCTATACAAATTACTAGTAAATAAAAGTCATGGTGCTGCATATTGCATCACATTACCTGCAGTAAATGATCGATATTCTCATAGTATGAAACAGCATCCTGGTAGTCTCATGTAAAGAAGGAATCAAAATCAGTTTGTGCCAAGTACTGCTCAGGAAAGAAGCTATCATCCAAAGAGCACCTATGCTTCATCCTCATTCCTTGCCACACTTCCCCTTCATACTTCATCCTCAAAGGAGCACACAGTACAAAAATGTACGGAGTGTTTTAAATGATGACATGGTTTTCAGTCTGTTTGTGGAGTAACATTTAAATCACTTTTGGTTCATAGCCAAAACTGAAAATGGCCCTATTACTCATATCTATAGTTTGGCTTTCGTCTTCAGTACATAAACCAGTCTCTAAAATGACTGTATATAAACATTAAAGCAGATGACTCTTACGGAAATTTTAAGAGTACGGAGGCAAGTTTTCATTTGTAAAACATTCACATCTCTACCCGTCTGAACAAATAATAGCAACAATTGAAGGATTTATTTTTTCAAATTTTCAAATTACTTTAAGTGGCAAAATGTGAAATTTCTGCTAGTTCAAACTGAGAGTAGAATTTTCATATCAAGTGTAAACGTACAACTATAAAATGCAAATTTCTTTAATGTCTCTTTATTATAAGATAGACTGTTAACTGAAAAGTGATACAATTGGTATGAAAAGACTCACCACACAAAGCTAATTTCATTCCATGTTCTAAACTTTCTATCTTGGGAGGAAGAACTCCAGGAGTGTCCAATAAATATAGAAGTGGCCTCTCACTCACCTGGAGAAATAAATAAAAAAAACAAATTTAGAACCATTCATCTCAGAACCATTTTTTAGAACCATTCATCTGCAGTTATTTTTTAATAACTGCAGAAAGCCAAAGTACTTTCATTGCAGCACTAAGCAAAGGAGGGAATCAACTCTGGACAGGACACCACTGCTTCAAAGGGCAAATGCAACAACATTAGGTTGGGATATACATTTTATTAATGAAAAGCACATTTTTTTAAAACAAATTGTGGAAAATGGAAAAATCTTTCCATGTTATATTTTAGCAATGTCACAAAATAAGCATAAATGTTTGAAAACATTTTTAAGGTTAAATGTAAATGACTATCTACCTTAAAAGTGCAGATACAGAAAACATGCCAAGGAAGCTTACATTTGAAATATTTCACAAATGCATATAATAAAAAAAAATAGTAATATTGCTGTTATGTAAACTTTTACATTAACTACTATTACTAATGAAAACAGTATTGTTTTATTAAAATTTTCTTTGTTATGTATAACACAGTGTAGCTTAAAACAGGCATACTATACTAGGAAAGAACATTTTGTATGTACTGTATTTTAACAGAACTTAAAGACTTTAATTACTTGAATATGAGGTACACATGAATAATAATAGTTCCTAACAAGCAGTTTCAATAATCCTGAAGGACTGCTTTATATATTCAGCTGTTTCTCATTAAATACAAAGGTAAACAATTAAAATATTACACATGGTTAACTTGGCAGTGTGCATCTGCATTCTAGAATATAAAAAGTCCAACTATACATTATTTTACTTGATTACTTTATTAGACCAAATACATTTGACAGTTTCACCCCCATGTACTGTATTTATAGACAAAATTTACAACAACATTTTACATTAAGTATTTATTATCACCTGAATTTTGGACAAGACTGCTCTTGTTATGCCTGGTTGTCCTCCAACTCTAGAAGCTTTCCCTTTTAATGTAACACAAATACACATTTCATTATAAACATCATATAGTGGACAGAACACTGTTACCAGCATACAAATAATGGGAATATAAATCATGCAGCAATAAGTTGGAAAGCCAAAATCACAATTTACAGTGGACGCAAATATACTCGGTTGATGTTGTTTTGTCTAAAGTTACACAAATGCTGGACCAGGTATCATTAAACTAACTGCTAATTGCTGTTGTTTTTATAAACCGCAGTAAGCCTTCTGGTGAAATCAGATATAAATGGATAGGGTCTGCCAGAGTACCTGTAATCATCAGTTATCTTTAAGGCTCCGAGTAAGAGTTAAGCAGCAGATTATCACTTGTTCCTGTGTAAACTCTTTAAGACAGCCAAGCTGCAACCATATTTTTCAAGGTAAACCATCAAAAGTCACATTTGATCTTGTTCAAAGCACAAATGTGGATCATTTTTAAGGCAACAATAAATGCTACTTTAAAGCAAGTTGTCAACCTAAATTTCACTATTGCTTTTTATCTTTAAAAAAAATAGTTCTCAGTCGGATTAAATTATTTTTCAAATAGTTTGTAGACAGGTTATAACAGTTTTACAATTGCATTTCTGGTTGTAGTCCTGATGATGCTCTTTACGTGGACCATCGGCACTGCAGTCTACTTGGTAGTTATCAAGAGCCACACTTAAAATCACTGAACATCCTCAAAATATGGTCAACACTATAAAACATGACACTTAAGGTATACCAGTACTGGAATATTCAGGATGTGAATGTGAGGGAACTTTCCAACTCAGGCCATTTTGAAACAGGAATACTTCACTGCATTAGGATTTGGCATTATTCCTGAATGAATACCTGGCTGTTATATTTCACAAAAATTGCACCACATATATATATATATATATATATATCTAGGCCGACCAATCACAAGCGTTACCTGGGAGGTAACCACCCAAATATCAGATCTATGCACGTAGTATTATGATCTACACTCTGTCAAGTAAGCTAACCAGCCGCTGTGGCACAATGTCTGAGGCTTTGCCTCGGGTACTGACGTTTGAGGTTCGATCCCCACAAGGGGAAGCAAAAGTTAATAGATCTGATGACCCCCAATTAGAGAGAAACATGTGTCGTGTACTGTTTGTATTATTTGGCATGTACTATATCATGGCTATAATCTGCTTCTCGCAACTGAGAGGGCGTGGTGGATGTCTGCCAACTAGCTTACCAAACCACAAGCATTACCTGGTAGGTAACCACACAAATATCAGATTGTGATCAGACCTATGCATGCAATATTCCGATCTACACCCTGTCAAGTAAGCGAACCAGCCACCGTGGTACAATGTTTGAGGTTCGATCCCCGCAAGGGGAAGCAAAAGCGTGTACACCTGATGAGCCCCAGTTAGGGTGAAACACATATTGTGTACTCTTTGTATTATTTAGCAAATACTATATAAACCAGCCTCATAGGAGAAGTGTGGTTTAGTCTTCCTTTGTCTTCCATTTTCGTATGAGTGTTGTGCAACCCATCCCCGTAGGATATGCTTGAGCTTTCTTCTTTTTATTTTGGGTTCTAAGACAAGTCATAAAGACACTCTTCGTAAGATTAGTACATGCTTTAAAAAATATATAAAAAGTTGTCAGAGGTTTTACAGTATAGTATTTTACTTTCTAATGAAAATGGAGGACTTCTTATAAGCCAAACTGAAGCAATACATAAATACTGTATAAAGTATATATATATATATATATATATATATATATATATATATATATATATATATATATATATATATATATATATATATATACAGTATTTTTAAATTTAATCAGGAGATAAAGAATTTTCATTCCAGTTAAGCACCTAAGACACATGATATGTCATGACTAAAGTGATGATTTCTGACATTTTCATTAAAGTAGTAACCACTGTTTTACAATCAATCACTGCATATACAGTATATGCAGCTTCAGTGGGTTACCCAAGCTCAATTTTTTTGCTCAAAAAGGCACTTTTCTATTAAAATCTAAATAACAAATAAATAGAAAAAAATACAACCTATTACAGCAGAAAGAAAAAAATTATTTAACACTTCAATCACAAAAAGATCAACATTAATATAAACCAACCTGTTGCCTCTGGCAAAAAATACCTTTTTTCAAGTGTACTCTTCTAATGGCATTTATCAGGGAAGACTTTCCAACATTTGGGATACCTACAACCATTAGACAGTATTCCATATTCTACACAAAATAAACACAAGAAAATGAGCTGTGTTAAAAGTTTATCAACAAAATAACAACCTTTACTATACACAAAAAAGTAAGAAATTATTCAAAGCATATTTAATTGTGGGCAAATTTGACTACAATTTCCATATTAATCATCTCAGTTAAATACATACATAATAGTAATAGTTTACTAAGTAGATTATTAAATAATAACCAACCTCTTCTCTTTGATATCGATAACTGTTTTCAATAAGATTTATTACAGCAGGAACTACCTAAAGGAGAAGAAAAGCATACATAAGTCTTTCACAATTTTTAATAAAATTAATAAAGAGCACTACCTATTTGAAAATTACAAATACCAGGATACAAAACTAATTTGATTATACCTTTCTATACAAAAATGTACTACTTGTGACAGAGATCTGAGTATTTTAGAATGTCTAATTATTACGTGTTTCATACATGAGAAAATTTTGTGTAGTGGTATACTTTTCTCTGTCAAACTATCAGAAGTTTGAAACATTATACATGCTTCATTATTACCGTCATCCTTATTATCACTGGTTTAATGACATTTTCTGGGTTTATTCAGATTAGCTGGTGGTGATCAATGAACTGCTTATATTATGAATGTAGTATATATAAAAGTAAATTTCTCCTCCACCTATCTAAGCAAAGATAGGGCAAAACATGTGTTGTGTAAACTTTGTATTATTTGGCAGGTACTGTATGACATATTATACATACATACATATACATATACATATATATACATATACATATACATATATATATACATATACATATATATATACATATACATATATATATATATACATATATATATATATATACATATATATATATATTGTGAAGGACCGAGGAGACAGCAATAAGGGTTGGGGTTTCCGGCCCCGTATATTGTACAGAAAAAAGAAAACAGGTCTTTGAATAAACAAAACAGTTCATAACGCGACGCCGACTCCGGGCGTCGCGCCATTTTATTGGGGAGGAGCCGGAAGTGGAGGGATGCCGGGAAGGACCGCAAGGGAGGATGGGAAGGATGACGCCAGGGCAAGATGGCGGAGGAAGGGCGGAAGTATCGCACTGGTCAATCCAGGCCTATGGTGCAGGAAGGTCTTTCTTTCTACGGGAAGCAGAGGGAGAAAGTTAATACCCGCCATTCCCTGGCGAATGGTTTCCCAGGTGCTATCGAATCAATCCGCTGCCTCCTACTCAAGTGCGTGACAATATATATACATATATATATATATATATACATATATACATATATATATATATATATATATATATATATATATATATATATATATATATATATATATATACATATATATATACATACATATATATATACATATATATATATATATATATATATATATATATATATATATATATATATATATATATATATATATATATATATATATATATATATATATATATATATATATATATATATATATATATACATATATATATATATATATATATATATATATATATACTGTGAACCCGCCCGACACAGACAGGTGGACATGTTGTTTATCAAACCACCACACGTTTATTTACAACTATTTACAATGATTGGTCACTCAGACCCAGTTCAATGGTCACTAAGACCCAGTTCAAGGTGCACAATACCCCAAATAACACACAGTCCTGGCCACAATGCCTTGTCTTCGGGCCGCCTCCACAGCTCCTCTTGCCTCGTCCTCCTTCCACCCGACTCTAGCCTCGAATGAATGGAGACGGCCCCTTTTATACAGGACCCGGATGAGCCCCAGGTGTTCCCGGCATTCCTCCTCTGGCCATGCCCCAGCGTGGCGGAAGTGCCGGCTGTCCTTCCGACTGCCCTCCGGGCGCCGTCATAAATCTTCCCCCCAGCACTTCCTGGTGTGGCAGAAGTGCTGGGGTAATAGGTCCCCAAGGCATTGGGGCGCCTCCTGGCGGTGACCACGGGCCCCTACAGGGTAGGGCTTCCATGCCCTGTACCCGTGGCCCCCAAAGCAACCCGGAAGGCAACCCCCACATGATCCAGGGTGGATGCAGACCCACATCCGGTCCTCCCCGTCGTCCCGGCCGTGTCATGGCCCCAGGCATCCCTGACAATACATATATAAATACTGTACACACACATATATATATATATATTATATATATACACATACATACATACATATATATACATACATATATATATATATACATATATATATATATATATATATATATATCACACACACATACATATATATATATATATATATATATATATATATATATATATATATATATATATAGACACCCTTATTTATGAATGACAGTGTCCTCTCTCATTTTCTCCTCTTTCCCCTGCAGACAAGAAGCAAGTCGAAAATTCTTGATGTGACTCCCCTTCTGGTCTCAAGACTATGTATCATATGTCACTAGCACATCATTGCAGCCTAGCTGAAGGACTCGTGTATAAAAAGACATCTTCGAAAAAACTATCAATATCTGTACAACCATTTTTGTTCCCCCTCCCCTAACATTATACAGGGATCTTTGGCTGGTGCCCAAAACCTATAACTTTAATATTCGCCAACCCCCGTGTTTGGTTTTCCGGATACACACTTTTAAGATTTTTTTCTTTGAATTGTTGCTATTTCATTAGTTTCACTTTTATTTCAGAACCTCTGTAAAAACAATATTTGCAAGTCCCAATATGCTGAATCTTTTTAATGAGGTCAGTGAGACATGTGTTTAATGACTTTGTACCATAATTCAGGAAAGGTTTCTCTGTTTGGAATTTCAGCACAGACAAAACGATCATCAGCAGTTAATAATTTTTTTTACAAAGTAACCAATAAATGGATGTGTGGTAAACTCCATTTTTGAAGTTCTCAAGATTCTTTATTTGTCATATGCATAGTTATACAGGACAATACGCAGTGAAATGCATCCTGATCCGCTTAGCAAAAACTGGGCAAGTTATAAGAATATCAGTTAGATTAACAAAAAGTCATAGATTGAAAGACAACAGTATAGTAGAACATAATAAATAAGTAAAATTATGTGAATAAAGTAGAATTAAGTGTTAAGGTGCAATAGTGCAGTGATTATTGTGCAAAAACCAAAGTTAGACAGGTGCATAGTTAAATGATGCAGTTTGTTTGCGCTAATGAGATCTTTACTTTCTTTTTTTATACTTTCTAAATTTCCTACTGTCATCTCACATCATATTACAGTATATGTTTTTTCGCTCCAATGCTTTTGTGTCTCTTTTCTCCGTGCTGCTTTCTTCTTTGCTTAGTCAACAATGTTTCATTTATAACGTACTGTCCTTATACGCTTTATATGTGCTGAGAGCCCTGGATCTGTTTGTGCTCAAATCCTTTAGACGACTGAATGTTTTGCTGCCTCTGGGCTTTTTTGATATTGATTGTAAGTAGGGTGTGTCTTGCATGCATCTCATGTTCCACGTCATCGTGAGGCGGTCCTGGGTCAATCTCTTGGCACAAAGTCTCATGTTTAAGGTCCCCGTGAGATGCTCTGTGGCGAATCACTTTCATCCCGAGGGTTTTTTTAAATGTCTTCGTGATCTTAACGTGAAGATCACGTCTCGACGTCCTTGTGTTTCTCTCCAGGATTTTTTTTATAATAGAGAGATATATTATATTTTAATTATATAAAATATAAAAGCTGACTGAATGATAATCTTGGAAAATTGTTTTCACTAATAGATCTCCTTGACCCTTGACTATTAAAAATTGAATCTCGCTGAAAAGATAATTTAATAGTTAAAAAACTGAAGAAAACTGTAATAATTTTCTATATTTAATAGTCTGAAAGTGCAACCATAACACCGTCTACAGCAGCTAAAGAAGAGTGCAGACAGCAGCATATCTGATTAAAAGTCAGCAGCAGTGTGGTTTGAATATTTGCAACAGCAAAGATACACACAAACTGTCATCTAGAAATACACATGAAGGGAACTGAAAATCTGCAATACTGTAAGAGTGAAAATAAAAGACAATAACAGAATGGAAAGAGTCAAGAACCCAAGGAATCTGAAAACTAAAGGCAAACCAAATTAAAAAGTTCAGACTCAAGAAAAAGAAACAGCAAGTAAAAATTTCTTATGTGCCTATTTTAAATATGGTACAGCCATGAAAAGAAGCTGCTGCGCTTTCTCTATTTAAGGAGGATGAGTTTCGTCAGGTTTGACATCTCATAGGGATGCATCATGCATTAAAAACTGGAGTAAAAGCAAGTGCAGCACATGTAGCAGAATAAGTGAATTTCTATGTTATTGATTTTCTTATTAAAGGGGAAAAGACATGATACATACACTATATAAATCCATTACACTGTGTCTAATAAAAAAGACATGGATTATTCCAATAACTACTAAATATGTACCAAAAGCTACAATAAACATTTAACTGTATTTCAGAGATCAATCTGAAGAAAAATAACACAGTATATCTGAAAATAACTCTTTGTAAATACTCGGGCACCGATTAAATTTTTTTAACCTTTAGTTCAATTCAGTTCAGTTATTATTTACATAATGCATTACATGGGCATTTAACAGAACATATCAAAAGCATGAATAAAGACAATCTACAGTAAAAAACTACAACTATTATATTTTAATTACCTTTTTTATACTTGCATCATGCTGTTTAAAGCTGTCTGTGAAAAGGATATTGTTTATACCTTGGTTGTTCAGTTCTTTTAGAATTCTCTGTGGATAAACAACATGAAACCTTTAAACGAATGGCTTGCAAACATTAATGAAAATAGCAGTTAACATTTTACATTATTTGGAAATGAAATACATTTACAAGATGGAGTAAAATTTCACCCATCCATATAACTTCATACCTGCTGAATTCATGCAAAGGATCAGTGGCAGTGCCAAGTCTATACTATACATTTTGTGGACAAGTAAAGAGGCAATACTGGATGGCTTAGCACACTACAGAACACATCCACACTAACTCAACAGTCTGGTCTTCAATAAACGTAATACATACTCCTGATCAGACACAGGGAGAACGTGCAGAGACAGTGCCTGGACTTGGATTTTTATACTGCCTCCTGAAGGTGTTGACTTTATTTACTTAATTACAAGAAATTGAAGAGCGAATGAAGTCCTACCTGTTTATCTGATAGATCTGCCAAGTCCATTTTATTCAAAATTAAAAGATGTGGCTTAATGTCTAAACTTTCTTTTAACATAGGATTGCGACCAGAAAGAGGAATGTTGTTCAGTTAAAGATTTATAGATAACTGTAAAAAATATTAGCATTCATGTATCATATGAATATAAAATATCAACAGTATGGTAATAAAACATATAACTCATTTAGTAAGCAGAAAATAATAAACTAGTCATCCATGTAATAACACATTACTTCACATCCATTCATTAACCTTTTCTGAATAAACTTTATTTTCAAAATTAATTATGCACTGATGTCTATAGATTTACAATGGTCATCTCTATTTATGATTCTGAATTTTTCCACCAAACTTTTTCTTTGATATAGAGATAATATGATAACATGAGCTTTTATTTATTAAATACACAAATAGATAAATTCACTGAGGAATTAAACTACAAACAAAATTAATGGTGAATAAAAATAAAAGTTAAAATGCTAACAGAAAAAAACACCAGCATATTACTTGGATAAACAGAAACAGCATTGTGCAGTCAGTGTGAGTCTTCTGAAAGTTACTATACATCAAAAGCAACCAGACCATTGACCCTATTGCAATGTGCATGACAGCTGCTTTGGTCCAACCACAATGTATACAACATTTCAGAAATGCCCAGTTCCCTCAAGCTTTGAATAGGTTTGTCAAAACAAAGAACAACAATATACAGTTTACACTAGAATGAGAAAATGCTTCAAAACTTCATACCAGCTGTTAAGACCATTAAAATGGAGATCTGTATTCAAAATTAATTATGAACTATTACTTTTGCTATTATGTTTATGACGAAACACTTCAGTTTTTCTTTTTTTTTTTTTATCTGGCAACTCCTTACTCACTGGTATTTGAACCACCCCCATATAATATACTAGTTTACATGTCTTTTTGAGGTTCCCTCCTACTTTTGGCACCCGAGACCTGAAATCTCACATTATGCCATTTATGGACCACATTTTGTGCAGGAAATTACGCTCTTATGACAAAGAGTAAACCAATTGGTGTCCTCAGCAAAAATGAACAGAAGGACTTAGTTGTGCATGTCACATCCACCAAACCTAGGGGTTCAGCACCTAATAGGATAAGAGGTATCAAATATAATCCTTTTCAAAAAAAATTTAAATAATGGGAATTAGTCACTCTAATCAGAATATAAGTTGAATATGTCACTGTGCTCTGTACAAAAAATATTTTAGAAATCCACTCACATGTACAGCTAACATAAGGTCAGATTTAGCACACAGGAGCTCATCAGTTAGAACTGCTAGGCAAGCATTAGAAGATAAGAAAGGGACAACTATGAAAATGGCCATTGCACTATTTCTGTGTGACAGAGTCAGCATGACATTGGATCTTCTTTTCCTTGTTTGGAATGGCATGATTTAACTAATTGGGGCGTGCACATGGAGAAAGGGTTTAAAACCTTGGAACATTGCCCGGTACACCTTTGAAGCTGACAGATGAATGGAAGATAACGTCATCCAATCCTGAAAATCCTTCCAGCACAGTAATGAAAATGGCAGACTCTACACAAAGGTTATGTCATGGCTTCCTGTCTGTTATGCCGTGTAAATCGTCATTAAAGAAAGCTAAGTTATTTTCTCTTATGTGATTTCTTACCACCATATCATTAAGGGAGGGGTATCACCTTTATTATCTCTCTATTATAAAGAAAAAATCTTGGGGAGAAACAGTAGATCTTCACGTTAAGATCACGGAAGACACTTAAAAGACCCAAGAGGCTAGAGAGATTGGGCATGGAGCATCTCGCAGGGACCTTAAACATGAGACTATGTGCCAAGAGATTGACCCAGGACCGTCTCGCAATGACGTAGAACATGAGATTCTTGCAGAGCAGCCAGCAAACACACTCAGTCATATTTTGGTTTTGAGCACACACTGATCCAGGGCTCTCAGCGCATATAAAGCATATAAGGACAATACGTTATAAATGAAACGTAGACGACAAAGTGAAGAAGAAAGCAGCGTGGAGAAAATAGAATCAAAAGCGTTGGAGAGACAAAAAAGAAAAAGAATAATCCAGGTGCAAATTCAGAAAATAAGGAAAGTAATTATCAGCTCGGAACAAGTGGAATTGAAAAAAAAGCACGTCCAATCCAGATGTTGGCGCTATACACAGGGAGAGCAGGTTAGAGATTATGAAAGCAGTGGAATTCGAAAGGCTCAAAAAAAAAATAGTTGGCGCGATACACATTTGGAGAAAGTTAAAGAATATGAAAGTAGGAAAAATAGAAAGTATAAAAAAAGAAAGTAAAGATTGCAGGAGCGCAAACAAATGGAAATTATTACTCGAAAAAGGGAAAATAATCACCACGGACCAGGTGTCATTAAAAAAAAGCAGGATAAAACGAGGTCAGAAATAAAAGACAGAGTAGAAAACAATGTAAAACATCATAAAAAGGTTAAAAAACAAGGGAGCCAAACACATGCAGAGCAGGTTAGAGATAATGAAAACTGGAATTCAAAAATACTTGAGCGCGAAACACATGAAGAGCAAGACACAGAATATGAAAGCAGAAAAAAACGACAGTGTCAAAAAAAAAGAAAGTAAACATCACATTAACGCAAAGAAAGAGAAATTATTACTCGGAGAAATAACAAAAAGGCGAATAGAGATCAAATATATGGACATAGGTGATATGTCAGAAGTATGTAAATATTGTAAGCATTTGAAGTTTAAGTCAAGAGAATTTCAAAAACGGAGTTTACCTCACATGCATTTATTGGTTACTTTGCAAAAAAATTATTAACTGCTGATGATCGCTTTGTCTGTGCTGAAATTCCAAACAGAGAAAACTATCCTGAATTATGGTACAAAGTCATTAAACACATGTCTCACTGACCTCATTAAAAAGATTGAGCATATTGGGACTCGAAAGATTAAAAATATTGTTTTTACATAAAAACAAAATCTTAAAAGTGTGTATCCGGAAAAACAAAAATGGGGTTTGGTGAGCAAAGCGAGCAGGGGGCGAAGCCCCCTGGTATCTCTATAGTTTCGGGTTACTTAAGACGCTGCAATTACAAAACAAATGTATTTCCAGGGAGCTAACACCCCCTAAAAGAAAACAGTCACATTGCCAAGTGCAGTGTAATTTTATGTAATTTCAAGGTTGCTGATCATAAATTCATATACACGGCACTGCAAAATACCAAGTGTTTGGTGTCCACAGGAGGGCTACGATGCCCGATGAACAAAGGCAACAAGACACACAAAAGAAAATGGGACATAAGGGCTAACATATCTGATGAAGAGAGTCGCCTAAATGCATATGATGATCAAAACAGATTGACATTGTACCCATTCACTATGCAAGTATGATAATATTTTGATATTTGATTCTTTGCCGGTGGTCCTAACTCTCTAACAGCCACTCCCTGATGGTTAAAAACGACAAATTTCAAACACAACAACGTGAGGTATCGTTTTTGACTATTTTAACATAGATGAGTGTAAATCGTATCAAGTATGGCAGAGACCTACTGACTGTTTTAGGCTTTTGCCTCATTGTTAATGAACAAGCAGTTCATGCCAGGAAATAGCACCACAGGTGCGATGTTTGCTTTGAGGGTGTTGATGGAGAAGTATAGAGAAGGCCAGAAGGAGTTGCATTGCGTCTTTGTGGACCTGGAGAAAGAATATGACAGGGAGATGAGTTGTGGTATTGTATGAGGAAGTCGGGAGTGGCAGAGAAGTATGTAAGATTTGTACAGGATATGTACGAGGGAAGTGTGACAGTGGTGAGGTCTGTGGTAGGAGTGACAGATGTATTCAATGTGGTGGTGGGATTTCATCAGGGATCAGCTCTGAGCCCTTTCTTATTTGTAATGGTGATGGACAGGTTGACAGACAAGGTTAGACAGGAGTTCCAATGGATGATGATGTTTACTGATAACATTGTGATCTGTAGCTACAGTAGGGAGCAAGTTGAGGAGACCCTGGAGAGGTGGAGATATGCTCTAGAGAGGAGAGGAATGAAGGTCAGTAGGAACAAGACAGAATACATGTGTGTAAATGAAAGGGAGTTCAGTGGAATGGTGAGGATGCAGGGAGTAGAGTTGGTGAAAGTGGATGAGTTTAAATATTTGGGATCAACAGTACAGAGTAACGGGGATTGTGGAGAAGAGATGAAAAAGAGGATGCAGGCACAGTGGAATGGATGGAGAAGAGTATCAAGACTAATTTGAGACAGATGGTTATCAGAAAGAATGAAAGGGAAGGTCTACAGGACGACAGTAAGACCAGCTATATTATATGAATTGGAGGCAGTGGCATTGACCAGAACGCAATAGACAGAGCTGGAGGTGGCAGAGTTAAAGATGCTAAGATTTGCATTGGGTGTGATAAGGATGGACAGGATTAGAAATGAGTACATTAGAGGGTCAGCTCAAGTTGGACGTTTGGGAGACAAAGTCAGAGAGGCGAGATTGCATTGGTTTGGACTTGTCCTCAGAGAGATGCTGGGTATATTGGGGAAAGGATTTTAAGGATAGAGCTGCCAGGCAAGAGGAAAAGAGGAAGGTCTAAGAGAAGGTTTATGGATGTGGTGAGAGAGGACATGCAGGTGAAGGGTGTAACAGAGCAAGATGCAGAGGACAGAAAGATATGGAAGAAGATGATCCATTGTGGCAACCCCTAACGGGAGCAGCAGAAAGAAGTTAACAAACATGAAATGCTGTGGAATTGAGACCTGCAAAACTCACAGTAAAAAATCACTTACATTTACTAAAGTGAAAAGAAGCAAATTAATTTAAAAACAAAACCTTTTGACAAAAAAGTCCTCAGATGGACTTGTAACAAAGGATATTCGGGCATCATGAATTTCAATAACACAGTCAACGTTTCTCAGCGAGGCTTTCATCTGTCTTAATCCTGGAACAAAACAAAACAAAACAAAATAAACTGTATGATTTTCATCATTTAAGCACAACAGGCTAATTTTTTTTACTGAGCACATCATTTTCCCAAATCGAGGTGGCAAGTTGCGGAGAATAACAACAACAACGAAAGCGTCTGCGAGTCAGAAAGTAGCCTTGGACGGGCATAAATCTATCACTGAGGACACCCGCACATAAATATCATAACTACTTAAAACTACTATACATTGTGCAGGAAAGATGGGGCATGACTTGCCTCGAAAGCTTGCATATTGTAATCTTTTTAGTTAGCCAATAAAGCTGTCATTTTGCATGACTTCTCACTACGTCCATAATAACTAACACGGCGCAACACCATAGTACTGTACTACAAGCAAAGCAGTAACTTTGACAGTTACGTAGCACTTCTATTCCCTGCCATTAGATGTCACTCGTGAATAAACAAATGCTTAAACAATTTTTTATGAAAGTAATGAAGTGTCAAAAACCTATCAATGAAGTGTCAAAAACCTATCAATGATATTGATAATATGAGGTTAATGTCACACATCAATCCGTTTAAAAATATAACAGTATTTTTTTATCACAATGAATGCTTCATTTCTGTCAGAAAGGCATACCTTTCGCCATGTGGCCAGGAAACCAGCTCACGACATTTCGGCCACCAAAATCAAAAACATCCCTAAATTTTGCGACGTTTTTCAACAACACAGACGTTCTCATGTTTTTGCAGATCGGTCCAATGATATCCACTTGTAGTATAGTCACATGAAGCCAGCGCTGTCACAATGCGTAGCCTAAAATCAAATCCGGTTGGCTCTCCAGACCATCTTCAAGGGTTCCTAGCGTTCAAAGTACAGCTTTACTGTTTTGGCAGATCACGGAAATTACGCTTTCGCCCTGCTAATAATTTCAACAAATATCTAATTTGCTCGTACTGTTTAAAGGATCTGTCTTAAAACTTTAAAAAAGAAAGATTATTATTTTTCCAAGCTGAGTTTAGAAAACACTAGCTGAGTACAGACTGTCGTTTATACGCTGTATCGCATAAAGGGTTAAATTAGAGGGGTAAATGTTCATTATATTAGAATTACAATATTAAAATGGATATATATATATATATATATATATATATATATATATATATATATATATGTGTGTGTGTGTGTGTGTGTGTGTGTGTGTTGTATACTGTATGCCTAATGTAGCTACATTTAGACTTGCAATGTTCATTTCTCTGTCAAGTTGTAATGTGTTACAAAGTAGTGATTAGAAAGTTAGGCATTCAAGATCTGAGAGGAAGCACGATTGCCATTGTTTCGATTTGGCCATGTCATGTGGTAACGGTTGCAGAGAATACCGTTTTTCTTTGAAACAGAAATCTGCCTCCATCCAATTCTTTCTGTTTCTAAAAAGGATTCCATCCAACTTCGAAAAGATAACTTGTTACATAAATATAAATATTAAGTGTTCATTTTCTTTTTATTTATCCTAGTTTGCACCCTGTGATGCTGTACTCTATGAGTGGTGCTATATGTAATTAAGATGGTGGGCTTCATATGGATATCAATGATAAACACTGACACAAGAATAAAAGTGTGAAATCTTAATAAATGTGCTTAGAAAAACTAATCATTTTCTGTAAATAAAATAAGAAAACCTCTTTCTAAATTCCATAGCAAAGTAATACTGACAGGGATTGTCTTTTTCCATTTTTAATGTATGAACAACATAACACATTCAATTAAACTAGAAGTCCTGTTAAACACAGAAAGTGACCACTGATTAATAAATAAGTTGGAATAAGAAACAGACCGCAGAATGGTACCCCAAGACTGAGAAACACAGGATGAATGGATGTATAGCCTAAAGTTCCAGAAAAGCAGTTCTTTGCATGGAATCAAATTACTGGATTCACTCAATCTGTGGCGATACAGACACATTCAATCAAATAATGTGGGGTGTTGTTCAGTGTGGTGTCCCCTGTGAAGATTCCTGAGGAGGTGCTGGTGTTTACTAATATGCTAAGAAAAGGTGCTGGTATAGTGAAACATACATTGTTGCATCTTTGTGATACAATTATAATCAAATGGACAGCAGTGGTGTGCGCCCCTTGTGAAAATCTCCAAAGAGGTGCCGTCATTCACTGGTATGCTAAGAAGAGGTGCCAGGTACTTTATGTTAAAATTAGAAGAGGTGGCGGTACTACATACCAGTGAGTACCGCCCCACTTTAAGCACTGCAGAACAGGCTTCACTGTCCTTTATAATGGAAAGAAGGTTCAGAAAACAGACGGATAAGCACGTATCAGGTCCTACATACTGTATGTACACACCCATGATGGGCCAATTTGGATTTGCAAATTAATCTAACACATGGGTCTTTGGGGTGGTAGGAAGAAAACCCACCTGTACACAGGGAGAATATTCAACCTCCATACTGACAACAACCCAGATTTCAACCCAGGATGCTGGACCCATGAGGCCCCAGTGCTTAATATTGTTCTATCATACTACCTTCTACAATTGTCCTTACTAAAGAGCTTTTCTTGATTCAGTGCTTTTTAATATCAGTGCATATCATATTGTACCAAGAAACGATATTAAGGCTCCTTTATACCAACAGCAATACGCCTTTATAATACCTCAATGCAATTGTTCTTTTTTCTTTTGCTAAGTCAGTTTATAGTAATCCTAGTGTGTATTTGAGGGGAGATCTTGTTGCTTGTTATATTTATCTGTCTATCTATTGTAACAGATAGCCTGGCCACAGACAGACATGACACCAAATGTCCACAACACATGGTTTATTTACACTTATACAATTGGTTCGACCAACTCACACACGACTACTCAGTCCTATTCCTTTCTTCGGCCACCTCCACTCCTCTCTCACAAGCTCCGTCTTCCTCCTCCCAACTCCAGCTCTCGAATGGAGTGAGGCAGCCCCTTTTATAATGCTCCGGATGTGCTCCAGGTGCTCTGAGATGGTCTTCCAGCAGCAGTTCATGGTGTGGCGGAAGTGCTGTCCTCCAGGGCTTGGGAACCATCCAGGCACCCCTGGGGTTGGCCAAGGACCCCCAAAGATGTCACTTCAGGTTCCAGCCCCAAAAAAGACGTCACTTTTAGTTCCATCCCAAGAAAGATTCATTTCTGGTTCCAGACCTTAAGACTGATGTCACGTCCGGTTCTGGCCATCAAGAGCGACGTCACTTCCAGTGTTGAAATTGATGACATCACTTCCTGCAAAGTCTTTCAAAGCTGCCATGTTTGGCTTAACAGTTTAATTCAATCAGAAACTCCAGCTTATGCACATCAGTGCCAAGTTTCATACCTTTTTCCAGCCAGGGACAATATATGGGTGGCTGCCCAAAACCATTTTGTGTGTGTCGAGGCTGGTTCTTTCACGCCTGTTATTTTTTATGTATTTGAACAAGCTAGAAACCACCAATATATTATAGACTGAAGGTCAAGTGCGCAATGAAGGATGGGGAGAGTGATTTCCATTACTCCGGATAAGAGATATGAACTTGAGGTTGTAAATATTGTTGGAGACAACTGGACCAGTACTAGGCCCTGTCAAGCATATGTGATGAATGGGAAAGACGCCCAGTGAACTGGGAAATATTGGTGGGATCAATTGGACATAGGATAGCGTGGAATGGAATGATAGGGAGTCAGGTAACAGAGACAAATGTGTTGGGAGATAAGAATTGTAAAACAAGTATAGTTTGCCCATTCTTGGGCGCTCATTTCACTTGATTTGAGTCCATGTACACATCACGTAATAAAAGCCTGATTCTGCTGCCTTCCTGAGACTTTGTGTGCTTTCTTGAGAAAAGTGCGGCTGCCGTGACCTCTGCCACAACAATTTCAGGAGGGATCCCAACAGAACCTCCCCTCTTTATATTTAAAAATAATGTGTCAGTTGTGGAATCATTCATATTTATGGGATTATAATCACCCGGGACTTGGCATGGAAGACCAACAAAGATTCCATCATAAAAAGGCACAGTAGCAGATGTACTTAGTGTGACAGTTGAGGGAGTTCAATCTACGTCAGGGGTTGTTGATTCAGTTCTACACAGCAATCATTGAGTCTGTTCTCAGCTTATCCATTACAGCTTGTTTTTTTAATCAGCAACTAAACATGACAAGAACAGGCTACAATGAATAGTCAGGTCTGCCAAAAAGATCACTGGCACCAGTCTTCCCACGTTACAGGACATGTACTATTCCAGTCATGAAGCAGGCAGGGAAAATCATTGCCGACCCCTGCCAACCAGGCCTCAACCTCTTTGAACTTCTCCCATCTGCTGGTCTAAAAGACACCAAAACAAGCAGATATAAGAACAGTTCATTTCTAAAGGCCATCATGTTCACAAATGGTTAACTCAGCTGTTCTTGCTCAGTCTTGGCACACCCACCCAACTTCTTTCAATCAGTAATGTTGTTACATATACCTAATACTTAATTCCTTGTTGATTTCAGTATTTCTTGCACTTTGTATGCTTATGGTTTCATTCTCTGTCTTGTATTTATCTCAGGTATGTTCTTATCAATTGTGTATGTCTGTCATGTAACTAAACCTGGTGAGTTATCAAGAAAACAGAGTCAAAATCCTTGTACATGATAATACTTGGCCAATAAATATAAAAATATATCAAACAAATCTTGAATATTTAGGTAATCGTATGTCAGCTGACAAGCATTATATGCACAAGACTGTTTAAGTGGAAACCAATGACAAGGCACGCTCTGCATCACAATGTTGTATTGTGCATGGGTCAGGTCCGACAGCAGCAGTTGTTTGTTTGTAGGCATTGGTGGTGGGTCAGAATGGGTATGGTCCTTGTCTGGGTTAATATGCCACAACAATGGAAGTTGCAATAAAAAGCAAAGGTGTTGACCCACATTGTCAATGATTTTTGTTTGCTGCGTGCAATGGAGTTGCTGAATAAACACTTGGCATTCAAATCCCATTTGCTGTGTGAGTAAGTCACCCACATGGATACAAAGAAAGGGTGTAATACTATTTTCTGAATGTGTTTTCTGTCGTATGTTTGTGGAGAGCTGACGCTGATACCAATAACATCAGGTGCTAGGCAGGATTCACATTTTTTTTTTGTACAGTCAGCTCTGAAGTTAAAGAGATCACGATGAGCTTGTTAGAAGAAGGTCAGGTATCAATGGCATCTGCAGGGTTGCCAAACCTCTAGTGTTCAGAGGTAACAGAATGGACACCACCTGCTCTCTGTCGCTACAGAGCCAGGCAAAGATAAGCCAAGATGCCTTCCTTCTATCATCCTATGGTATGCCTTAATAGTTTGCTGCCAGGGAAAATTCTCAAGCCCCCAATCCCTTGCTGGTGTCCCTCACAACACTCCGAGGACACCACACATATTGAGGTTTATTGCTTCTTTGTGGTTCTATTCCACTATCACTAACATTAGTTTCTGTCTCTCTTGTGGAAGTTTCTTGCAAGTCCACTGGCCTTTGCCAAGTTGATGAAATCATGCCTTCCAGGCATTCTGTTAGAAAGCAGCTGCCATGGTGAGGATGTCTACCAAATATCCTACACCTTAAATCACAGCAAAATGCAGTTGCTCTGGGCATCTGACTCCTTCTGCCTTGAATTTTGCTTAGAATATGTTCTATACTTCAGCTAGAGAGATGCAACAATGGCAGCTGCGACAAAAAGGAAAGGTGCCGAAACCTCACTGTCAATGATTATTGTTTGCTCAGAGCTTTGGAGCTGCTGAATAAACACTTTGCATTTGAAGCCCTTTATCTCATGAGTATTTCACTCATGTCAATACAAAGAAAGGGCACAACACTACTCTCTCTTCTGTTTCTTTTTCCGGTTTCTTTGTGGTGGCGGCCTGTGCCACCACCACCTACTCAAAGCATCATGATGCACCAACATTGATGGACTGAAAGCCAGAAGTCTACGTGACCATCATCATCAGGTCCTTCCATGAAAACCCTAAATACAAAGAGGACTGTTTGACTTATGTTAGGTAGATTGCCCAGAGGGGACTGGGCGGTCTCGTGGTCTGGAACCCCTACAGATTTTATTTTCTTCTCCAGCCTTTGGAGTTTTTTTTTGTTTTTTCTGTCCACCCTGGCCATCGGACCTTACTCTTATACTATATTAATTAATGTTGACTTATGTTTATTTTTTATTGTGTCTTCTATTTTTCTATTCATGTTGTAAAGCACTTTGAGCTACATTTCATTTTTTTTTGTATGAATATGTGCTATATAAATAAATGTTGATTGATTGATTGATTGATTGATTGAACACTGTTTTATGAATCTGTGTACTCATGACCACATTCCGAGAACATCACACTTAACAAGTTGTATTGCTTCCTTGCCCCACACTAAACACAAGTTTCTCATTTTCTTGTCAAGGGTTATTGTAAGAGCCTTTATGACCTTTGCCAGGTTGGTAATAACCTCTTGCCATTTGGGCAGCCTATTGCAAAACACCTTCTGTGGTGATTGCTGTGCTTAGATGTCGACCAAACATTTTAGAGCTAAACTGTAACAATTTGCAATTGGAAACCTGACTCTTCTTGCTTAAAACTTTGTTACTTTCTATGAATTCGTTCACTCTTTCTGTTAAGCCCTGATTACATTCTTGACTGTGGCCTGAACTTTGAATCTGATCATAGTTGTCCAATCAGCTATGAAATATCACTGGGGTCTGTTGCTCAGATGCTTTATTAGGATTTTTTTACAGTCAGTTGAATCAGTGCAGCCCTGTTTCAATTCACATTTCTACACGGAGAAGCCATGACCCACAACAAACACAGCAACCATACATCTTGTATTAAGCCTTGGCTGGCAAGTACAGTAGCACAGGCTTTGTGCCCATTTCTATAGCTTCCATTACTAACCCATAAAAATTTCAATACAAATACTTCTCTACAATGTTTGTTCATATTGTTTAACTTACAAACCTGTGAGACTTTGCATGTTCTTCAGCCCTTCCTTATTGACTTTGTGGCATCCACAATCTGGAAACGTAGGCTTAAACAAGCACCGTTTTATACGCATGTGTTCATAAAAACATGCCTGTGTCCCTTCATTTGTGGAGCTCTTTAATGTTTGCAGTAATTTCAAAATGATGGCAAAGATCAACATTGTAGCACATGGAGTGATGATATATAAAGAAATTGAAAAATGACTTTAATATCCAGCATCTCTTTAAATAACTTTTTGCCTATCCAAACTAACTCTAGATGGACTTAATGGCAGGTCACACTCACATAAGCCCATGCCTGCTCATACAAGACCAGTTTAGAGTTGTCAGTAAAGCAAACCTCCATGTATTTAGAATGTGGGAGCAAAACCGCAGGAAACAGAACAAAATATACAAAGACATGGGGATGGCATGTAAACGTCACGCATGCAGTGCTTGGGCTTAGATTTGAAACCAAGAATCTCAAGTTGTAGGAAAAATATAAAAACTCAGCCATATTTTTACATAACTACAATTTATTGTTCTAAAAGCAGTAACACTGGACAAGCTGCAATTTTCAAGAAATGGGAGACTTTCATTCCTTCAGAAATATTAATGATAACTAATTACATTTATATGTAATTACACTACTCAAAAATCTTTCCATAAAAAGTGGCAAACTACTTTAACCACCAGCAATGCGTAGCTCCACCTGGTTGATTTGACAGTTGCCATTGTTGTGCCAGAATGCTCACCACACATTAAATATTAGGTGGCAAAGAGGTGAGAGAAATTGCAAGTAAGGGACAGGGGATGATTACAATGAATATGCCATAAAGGGCAATTTAGCCAGAAACACCTTATTCTTTTTGAAATTACGTCCAGGGATCTTTTATCACCACAAAAGTCAGCAACTCAATTTTACATTCCATGTGAGGCAAGGTGCCAAGGCTAAGGCTTTGCAATCCACACACAGACCAAAGAATAAATGACCCTTGATGGCCTCAACACCTCTTCCAGCAGAAACCCAGGTTTTTCCTAAATGGTCTCCCATCCAGATATTAACCAGGCCCAAACATTCTTAACTTCAGGTGAATTATCTGCTGCGGTGGGCCGGCGCCCTACCCAGGGTTTATTTTCTGCCTTGCGTCATGTGTTGGCTGGGATTGGCTCCAGCAGATACCCGTGACCCTGTAGTTAGGATATAGTTGGATAATGGATGGATGGATGAATTACCTTTTCTGAAGTGTAGGTGTTATGGGTGCTGGCCATATCTTGTGTAGATCTGAGGTGAGTGGGTTAATCTTTAATTTTATGCAGGGAAAACTGGTGGTAAATTATTAATAAATTTAATACAGTATGTTTCATGCTATTTACATGCAATGATGTGCTTATTAGAACATTAGAACAGGCCATTCAGCCCAACAAAGCTTACCAGTCCTTTCCACTTAATCCTTCTGAAAAATCATCAAATCTAGATTTAAAAGTCCCTAAAGTCTTACTATCTACCACACTACTTGGTAGCTTACTCTTACAGTCTATGATTTTCTGTGTAAAGAAAACCTTCCTAATATTTGTGCGAAATTTACCCTTAACAAGTTTCCAATTGTGTCCCCGTGTTCTTGATGAACTCATTTTAAAATACAAGTCTCGATCCACTGTACTAATTCCCTTCATAATTTAAACACTTCAATCATGTCACTTATTAATATTCTTTTGCTTAAACTGAAAAGGCTCAGCTCTTTTAATCTTTCTTCATACAGTAATTCATACCCTTTAGTCCTGGAATCAGCCTAGTTGCTCTTCTCTGGACCTTTTCTAGTGCTGCTATGTCCTTTTTGTAGCCTGGAGACCAAAACTTCACACAGTACTCATGATGAGGCCTCACCAGTGCATTAAAAAACTTAAGCATAACCTCCTTGGACTTACACGCCACATATCGTGCTATAACCTTACATTCTGTTTGCCTTCTTAATGGCTATGACTCCCAATCCTTCTCATAAGGTGTATTGTCTATTTTCAAACCTCCAATTGTGCATTCTAACCTAACATTTTTACTTCCTATGTGTAATACTTTACACTGACCGACATTATATTTTATCTGCCACAAATCTGCCCAAGACTGTACGCTGTCCAAGTCCTTTTGTAATGATTTAACGGATTCCAAATTATCTACCAAACCACCTATCTTGGTGTCATTTGTAAACTTAACTAACTGGTTACTTATATTCCTATCTAAATCATTTATATATATTAAAAATAGCAGTGGCCCTAGCACTGACCCCTGTGGAACACCACTCTTAACATCGGCCAATTCCTGATGAGGTTCCTCGCACCATCACCCTCTGCTTCCTGTGTCTGAGCCAATTCTGCACCCATGTAAAAACATCACCCTGAACTCCAACTTTTTATAGTTTGATGCCATACTCCTCATGTGGCACCTTATCATTTGGGAATGGTACCTATTGGGCTAATATTGACCCTAATTCGCCTCCATTAGCCTTCAATGGATGAAATCCACCACAAATCTAATTTGGGATTAGGATAAGGATTAAAAAATGATTAGTGCTACAGCAGATGGATGTCAGTTCTTAAAAAATATATTCTGCCTAAGCTTGAGCAATACATGGACTAATCATGTTCAAAATTTTATATTGCATACATCATAGTACAATTTACACTATTAAAGATTCATTCTGGATTACTCATGAGAGGCGTCTTCGGTCGTCTGCTCACATAGTCAAAGAAGTATGCTGGACTACAGTTTTTGTCTTTGAAGTATCACTTTGTCTATGAAGCATCATTTGGGATAATATATATCTTCATTCTTTATGAGCACTTTTTGGAGTAATGCTGGATGGAGGACCATAGATCTACGAACACAATAATGTAATAAAGTTTACTACACTTTGTTTGAAATAAAAATGTTGCTCTATTACAGGTGTAAAGCTTAATGGAATGCACTGAGCAAAGAGATGTGTTGTTTTAAAAATAACATCCATTCAACAAGGAACGACTGTGACTTTTTCATAATACATCAGGGCTTCATCAATACAGTACCAGTATCTACTAGCACTAAAGTTATTTCTTAAAAGAGAGAAATTCTTGACATATTTGCAATCTTTGATCACCTACTATCTACTAAGATTAAAACATTTCTAAAAGTGACAATGACAATAAAGATCTATCTATCTATTGTGAGACTTGCGCAAACACCACCAGTCGGAGACCACATCTTTATAAAAGTCACACGTTTATTTAACATAAATAAACACAGGTTTCAGTCCCGAACAACACACAAAGCACTTAGCAATAATCACCACAATGAATTTTTCTCTCTCTCTCTCTCTCTCTGTCTCAGCTGTGGCTCGTCGACTGTTAGGAGGCGGGCCCTTTTATTCCCGTCTGGATGCATTCCAGGTGGCTGGAAACAAACTTCCGGCAGCACTTCCTGGTGTGGCGGAAGTGCTGCCCTTTGCCCCGGAGGCACTCCGGGCGTCCCTGGCAGGTTCCTCCATCTTGCCAAGTGTGCCGGAAGTAAAGTTCTCCCGGGTTCTAGGAGGCTTAAGGCGCCCCCTGGCGGTGGCCACCTATCCCAACGAGTTGGAATGTCTCTCCTCCTCTCCCATGGTCCTCTCTTGCTCTAGGGTGGTTGTGTCCTCCTGACCGAGAAGCTTTTAATGTCTCTATCCGGTCCCTCCAGTCATCCCGGTCAGGTAAGAACCCCAGACATCTGTGACACTATCTATCTATCTATCTATCTATCTATCTATCTATCTATCTATCTATCTATCTATCTATCTATCTATCTATCTATATTTTTTCCTTTCTCATACTTTCTTACTTTAGTTAAATAGATAACATAATGATCAAATATACAGTTGCACCTAAATTGGTTATTTGCAAGTGGTAGGGAAATACAGTGGTTAGCACTGCTGTTTGAGACCTCCTTCATTTCAGTCCTTCTCTAGGTGGCACATTATTTGAATGTCTGTGTGGGTCTTTCTGCCTGGCACTCTAGAATGTGAAATTGTCAGGTTCTGCTCAAGACTTGCAAGTAAAATGGTGACACCTCAATACTGGTAGTGTTCACTGAACTAGCATGCTTTAACTATATGACCTTTGTCAGCCAGCCAAATGCCAACATTTGTGATCCTGTTTTAGAATATAAAGAATGGGCAAAGGAGGAGTTTTTAAATTATTTTATTCATAGGAATCAATACATTATAAATTCATTAAAAGAAGAAAACAAATTTAAAATTTGTAAAATGGGCAGATCTTATAAGTGTATAACAACTCTGAGGTATAAATGTGTATTAATACAATTTTAGAAAGTTGCTATGCTTTTAAAATACTTAAAAAAATCTGAAGTGATACAAAAGTGCAAATAATGAGCAGGGATATTTATCTAAAAATCATTACATAATAATCACAGTAATCTTGTCAATATTCTTGAACATAATAATTTTATGTGAAATATGTCTGTATTTCAATGAAAATATATTTTGCTTTGTTATATCTGTGTGTGCTGAGCTGTACACAACAGCCAGTGTATGTATGTCTGTCTATCTGTGCATTACTCTCCCTTACGGGTATTTTTTATTCTAAACAAAAGGTGTTGCTAAAAGCAAAAATGAACATACCTTAATGTAGATTATAACTGGAAAGTTTCAAAAGAGTAATATAATACTGACATTGGAGGAATACCTTATAGTGGCCCAGGATTACTGAAAGCAGAATATGTTTTATAAGCTGACTTTAAAATGAGTTAAAGATTAGATGTTGTCTAGAAGGACTTGAAAGCTTCACCATTAAAGACAAAGAAATGCTAAGAAATGTTTACATAGTCTGTTCATCTGTGGGTTACCCTCACTTAAAAATGTAAATTGTTTTTATTTTATACATGTATGTAGGATCAATTAAAAAGAATGCAGATTGGGGTAATGGCCCATCTCATTCATAGTCAAAGCTAATAAAATGAAAGCAATGCAGCATCTCAGAAGAAATACTGAAACACTAAAAAAGTGGAAAAGGGTAACTTTCCAACTGCTGAAGAAAGAAGGATGCTTTGTCAGTCGTAGTGTTTCAGTCAGATACTTTGGGGAGCTACTGCTGCAAGGGTACAAGAAGCTGCTCACTAAAGTCAGCTCATTCGGTCACGACATGTCAGGCAGACACACCAGATACAAAGTGTACTCAGTGTAGGAGATTTTATAATCAGGAGCGTGCAGACACTTGCAGCATGGGTACAGCTAGTCATTTATTAAAGGTGGCTTCATTAATGAAAAAAAAAGGAAATTCACAAGTTATTTTCTTTTGCTCTTCCTTGTCATTTGTGATGAGTTTTGCTAGTTCAAATAATAAAATATTAAGAAAAAAAGAATTTGAAAGACTACACAGCATCCAAGGCACTGAATCAGAATATATATTTAACACTAGGAAAATAAAACTTTTCAATTTCAGAGACAATTATAATTAATAGCATTGTCTTCACAGCTTTGAATTGAGACTTCCAGTCTCAGGAACTGATGGAGCGAAGTAAGATATTAATCTGTCAGCTTCTCTCCATCCAGACAGCAAAGCACCATGGGTAGTGGAATAAAAAGATGGGTGAGTGGCTTCTCCAGCAAACAGAACCTGAAATGGCTAAAGGAAAAAAAAATTGAATAGGTTTATAGGGTCATTATTGTCATGTGTACAGAGTAAATTGAAATTGTTATTTTATTTATTGATTAACATGCAAGACATTGCCAGTTTATTCACCTTATTTATAATGTGTTATTAATTTAAATAAAATGGTATTTCCTTTTAAGCTTTAAAATGTATTTTAAATGCTTTTAGCCAAAAACAAGTTAAGGTTATAATTAGTAAAATAACACATTATTCTGCTGCAACTCATCTTAAGGAAAAATAAAATTCTTGAAACGAATAGAAAAAAAAATTTACTAGTTTTTTGAATAAACATTTCCAATGAAGGACAACTGCAAATGGGAAAATATAAAAATGCTGAACATATAAAATGAAAACACTATGCTTTTGGAAAGTTTGTGAGTTAAGTTTTTTGTTTAATATTAACTTGTGTACCAAACCAGTAGGACTGTATTTCTCCTAATGACCTCCTGGAAGTTCTTTTAATCTTGGCATGGGATGTTAATACTCAGCTGTATGGCCAGAGCTAAACTGTCCATGTTGCTCTTTGTCCTATAAAGCAGGATCCTTAAGGCTACTCTAATGTTTTGTAAATCATCTGCACTTAGTCTGGCCTTCCTGATATAAAAGTGTATTCAGTTTAGGGTATTTTAAAATCAGGAGTTGTACAGGCACTTGTTTATGATGGTTACTTATTATTCTGTGGTATGAACTGAATGTATATTTCTAAACAGTACGTACAATTTAATCCATACATACAGTATCTGTAAATATATTAACTATTCCTGTTGCAAAAAAAGTTGTTGATTACACAAGAATTTCATAGTTACAATACGATATTTAAAAAAATACATTAATAGTTTACAAACTTAAATATTTAACAAAGGCCAAATTTCAGAACATCAAAGAAGAGTGTATTTTGGCTGTTAAAATTGGTCCATATTGTGTGAGGATCAACCACTTTTGTTTGATTACTTATTGGAAATTTATCAAGCATGTAGAGTAATAAAGAATTTAGAAAGAGAAGCTTCCGGGAACAGCTGACTTTAAAGCACCGAACAGATGCACTCCACTGCTTGATGGCTTTAATGGATACTGTGTTGACCTGAGATCAGACAGCTCCACAAGTAGCAGTTGTAAAACGGAAGATAACTAGCTATCAACATTGATAAGTTCAGGAAATTCCTGGTGTGATGTAAAGGAGATGTTCAGCAGCAAGACTAACCAGACCGAAAAGCTTCCTTTGATGTAAGATAAAACGCAGAGTTGAGATATCTAAACAGAGGGGATTCTACAGTAATGATGAAATATCAGCAGAGACAAAACAGAACAAAGAAAGAATGACCTACTTAAGTCAAGAGGAAGCAAGAAAGACTGGGACAGAATCAGAATATGTGAAGGAAAATGTTGGAGACAGCCATGGGACATTAGAACATTAGAAAAATTACAAAGGGAACAGATGACTCAGCCCAATATAGAGTAGCTTGTCAATCTGTACTTAATTAACTCACTATTATTTGTCGGCCTGATGATTTTAAGAAAGCAATATCAAAGATCAGCACTTATTGTAATGGTTTATATATACTGTATCTTGGACAATCAAAAAAGAGGCAAGTTAAGTGACTGAAGATGGAACAAGGAACAGAACCAGAAACCTTGTGTTTTATAGTTCAGCGCCCTGGACACTTTACAATACTGTCTGCTTAACGGTGGTAATGGATAAAAATACGATTAAATAGTTGTTTGATTAACCTTGCTCCATTCTAAAGAATGTCAAATAAAATGTTACAACTTTAATCAGATCAAAGAAAAAAACATACAGCAATTTAATCTGCATTAAGTAGCATGGAAAATCAAAAATATCTGTTTCAGAAATTTATTTTATTTTGGAAAGAGAGAACATTAAGTAAAGAACATTACCCTTGAGTTACTTCCAGGCAATGGAAGTGGCTGCCCAATGTTATCTATGTCACTCATTGAACATCCAACCGATACATAACTGTATGATCCCCTAGTATAAAGATCACTGTGCCATTTGGAGCGAAAAACTCTCTTTGGAGTAATAGTTGAGTCTCCTAAAAAAGAGGAGAAAAAGAAGTTTAAAACAAGTATAACTGTGTAGTTTAAAATATTAGTTTAGGACTGTTGGGTTAAAGAGCTCAACCAGCAGCACTGTGTGCAAGGCAAAACATTGATTTTGGATTGGTTACTATTCCCATACAAACAACACTCACCTGCAGGCCTTCACTCCATCACACCAAATACATACAATCCACCTAGCATGCATGTTATAAGGAGGTGGGAGGAAAATAAATATTAATATACTATGAAAATGTGACCCAGAAACAGGAAAGATAGACTGGATATGTCCAGGATGACATTTATGCTCAGGATTCTGTTAGCTGTGCTACTATACTGCCTTCATCAAAAAAATGATGTGTTAAAGGATATATTAATTTGTCACATGAAATTGTGTTCTAAAGTGAAGGAATTTTATAAAACTGAAAATAATATCAACAATGCCCTTCCTTGCCTTTTATAATACAACTAGCAAAATACCTGCGCTTCGCAGCGGCGAAGTACTGCCTTAAAATTTTTATTAAGAAGAAAATTAAACCTTTTTAAACTGAGGGAAAATATACCAATAATTATTTGTTAAGGATCTCTTTGTATACCATATTGTGAGTTCAGCCCTCCGGTTGTAATATCAACAAGCTGTGCGCTGAGCTTACTCTTGAGTATGCAACGTACAGTTGGCCATGTGAACAGTAATCTTGTTTCAAATCTCACAGCTTGGATTGCTGCTGTCATAATCGGTTTGAGTTTCATGGTTTGTTTCAATTACGACAGTATTTGTAGGACTTGTGTTGAAGAGACATTCGGCATCTGTCAAGCGTTGTAAGTATATAACCGGTTTCATCGATAACTTCACATCAAGCTTTTGAGAGTTTAAACATTCATAAACATCAAAGTGTCCACTACTGAAATCGTCACCTGTCAATCAAAGATGTGTAAGAGGCATTGGCGGTTGTCGAAAGGTGTAAAATATTTGGCCATTTCGGTACACTTGAAAGTGACAACCGAACAATTCAGCGGCAGTTATCAACTCACATGCAGATGCATAGGTGAAGGGCTTAAGCATTTCACTCTTCTAGTGCTCCTGTGTAGTGTAACTATCTCTTGTACTGTCATCAGTCAACACCTTGAACCTGTCCCAGTCATTCAATACATAAGACACAATATTCCTCCGGATATCAAGAGTGAGCCTGATATGGCCGTGCAATATGTAACAAAGAGAATGGAAAAGGTAGGTGCCATCTCCGGGCATGGAAACCAATCGGTAAGTGACAGTTCTTGGATCGATGGTGATCACCTCGATAGACATGTTAATGGGGGTACGGTTGGAATGATAAAGGAAATGGGTACCTGAACAATGTAAAGTAAGTCTAAAATACCTACACAATAACTATAATCGTAATAAATGAACAATAAAACAGCGGAGAAGCCGTGGATTAAATAAAAAGGCTGTAGTCATCAGCAGGGAGACGTGAATCCCGTGGCGAAGCAAGGAAGGGAATGTAGAGACTGGAGCGACAGACGGCCTTATATAGGCAGGCAGCCAACAACGTGGGAGGCGTTGGGATGGGGGACCCAACGCCGCCACACACGGTGACCGAGCTGCAGGCTATGGACGCACCGTGATCTCTCGCTATATCACGCTTCGACTTTCGCGGCTTCACTCTATTGCGATTTTTTTCTCATACACGCTTACGTCACTACGCATGCGCTTTCTGAGAACTTTTATCTAAGCCCTACGATGGCTCCTAAACGTGCTGCTTTTTATAAGCCTTCTGACAATAAAACTAAGCGCTGGAGGAAGATGCTTACTATCCAGGAGAAGGTGAAACTCTTGGATATGATTAAAGATGGCAATACCCTACAAAAGCCTCCTCACCCATATGAAAAGACAGCGCCAGCAACTGCCTATCAAGATGTTCTTCAGCCGTGCACCCAGACACCCACTGCCTACTCCTAGTACTCCTTCAGCGGAAGAAGACAACAACGCACCTGCTGAAGATACTGCACCACCTCTGAAGACTCTCCTACTGAGGTCGTGCCTTCATAGGTTAGTGGTTGTGTGTAAGAACTGTGTGTGTTTGTGTGCAATTAAATGTACAGTACAATAATCTACTATATAAAAGTGTTCGGGATTGTCCTTCTGTCCCACGAGTGCAAAGCGTAGCGGTATTCCGCTTATTACAGACTTACTACTTGTGGCTTGAGGTACAAAGCGACGCGATGTGAGCAGAGTTCAGGTGCTCTCATCGTTCCCTTGCTTTTGTGCGCGATGCGCTGGAAAAATAGACAAAATTATGTCTCTGGAAATAATTAATGTTGGTAGAATACAAATGCCTCACCGCGTAGTAAATATCAGGGGAGATGGTGCTTGCTTATTCTGATCTAATAGCTTATTTAGTGCATGAAACTCCGTCTTTAGCGGTACAGATTCGGGCTGACATTGTACGACTTTGGACAGGCACTTGAGGGGATAAAAAAAAACGTAGGTTTTCTGGAGATGTTATGAATGGGCACTTTGATGTTCTCATTCCCTACACTTACATGCCTGATGTACACATGGAGCTCACAAAAATTGAAGATAAAAGTCGGTCGCCTTAAAAGGCGAGTGCGCCTAGTAATATGATATTTGTAACGTATAATACGTCTTATTTTTTTTTGTCTAATATATTGGGTAATACAAGTGTAATGGTGACTAAAGGGTGTTATTTCATGTCTAGAGGGCTCTAATAATGCTAAAAAACGTATTTAGAAGGTCGTAAACAGGTTTTTCTATAATCTGCGAAAATATTCGATTAATAATTAAAGAATCCTACTTCGCGAAAATTCATTTATCACGGTAGAGTCTGGAATGGATTAACCGCGATAAATGAGGGTTCACTGTATATATGTACGTAAGTAGGATTCAGTTAGCGTTGGGAACCCGCGTACCAAATTTCTTGAAGATGGGCTCATACGTAACAAAGACCGTTGAAAAGTTCAATATGGAGGCTGACAGTGGCATCATACCACCGAAATAAGTACCAAATTTTAGCCTTCTACCTACACGGGAAGTTGGAGAATTAGTGACGTTGCCTTTTATTAGTATAGATTGAAGTAATGTGAAAACACAAGCCTTGGCAAACTCATTCACATTTAGAGAAATGGTTTTGATTAAAAAAACATAACTTTTGCATTTTCATGCTTGTGACAACAGTACTAAATTGGAAATAATAAATTTTATCACAGATTCTTGGTATTATATTCTTAAGGTAAGGATACATTTCCTATTTGCTTGCCTACTCACACATACCCTCCACCCCCTCCAAATTTCCAAAGCTGCCAAAGCTCTGCCCCTGCAATTCAGTTTTTTTTTATCAACAGTTATGTTCTGCCATGGCTGGTACCAAACAAATGGAAACTACAATCATAAGATTATATTTTTCCTAAATGGCACCTACTTTTCATCTATTACATTCTGTGTTGTTATTTTACATAAACTATGGAGTGAGGTTCAAGCAGATTGACAGCATGGTGGTGAACAGCACATATAAGACTTTCATTGCACTTTGTACACATACTGTAACAATAAAGATAATTAGAACTGATTACAATGCTTTGCATTTTTTTATAAAAGCCAAGCCACCTGAAAGTCAATAATAAGTTACAGGCCAATCAACACATACCAATATGCATTCTCCATGGTGTGTTGCTCATAAGTATGATAAACAAATACTGTAAAAGGCAAAGAGTGTGAAACAGCCAAACCAAGATGAAACAGATGGAAGCTCTACAAACCAATTATCAGATTTTATAGGGCATGCTGAATTATTCCTCCTGAGGATATGGTAATAACTGAGGATAATACTTTTGAGTGATGAAATTCAGTAATACTTACTGACACCACTGAATCCATAAACACACTGGGAGAATGTGCAAATTCCATGCAGACCCTAGAGCTGTGAGTTAGGAATGGGCAGCTCTGCACTACCACTCTGCCTGTGCTAAAACATCTGTACTAAATGTTCTAAACTTCAACATGATTAAAACAACATGACGGCTATAATGTCTGTTCAGTTCAGTTCCTTGATTGCATGCTACAAGTGTCTTGCTAGACCACCAAAGCACAAGTGTGTATGATGGCAAAATAACAAAATAAGTGGGAGACTAAGTACTCATAAGTATGACTTTTTCAATGATTATTGTCTAGGGATTACTGTCTACAGAGCAGAGACTGCAATTAACATGTAGGTGTCAACAATGAATAGTGTCAATAACAGTGCTTAGAGATGAATTTTGAAGATGAAAAGTAGAAGATATAGGAAATTACACCCCTATTGCTAAAAAGTTGCTACGGGGAAAGACGTACAGCAAAGTGAAGTGTGCAACTGTTCTCCTTTTAAAATGGTTGAGCCTCAAAAAATGGTTTACTTTTTGCTTTTCACTCTCTTAAAACAACATGGATACATTTTTATGCAATATGTGTGCAATGTTCAGACACGGATCAATACCTGAAAACTTTTGGATTGAAAAAGAACATCTTCAGTAAGGTTTAATGTTTTTGTTTTTACATTGGGATCCTGGTTATAAAGAACAGGCTATGTATTTTTTAAAATATATAAAGAAATGCTTTACTTCAGAACATAATTTTATGTGAGAAAATTTATACACACCATGATTGCAAAGAAATAACTGGTTTAAAAATACAGAAGTTATCATTTAAAATAAGTTGCATAAGATAAATAACACATTAAACTGAAATTATTTTTTTCATATTTAATTGAACAGGATGAAAACTCCATGCCTTGCAACTCTCATGATACTGTATGTAATTCAAAGACTAGACATGATAGTTTATGTTAGACATATATATATGATCATTAGTATCTGCCCTACAATTGAAACATGGGGGCAATAGAATGCCCTGCAAAGCTCCCTTGTCAACGGCTTTTACACTCCGAGGAAAAGTAGGAACAATTCCAAAAGGAAGAGCAGAAAAACTGTTAACTAGCTTACTAAGCTGTAATTTCTGTGAAAGGGAGGTAATACTAAATACAGTACTGGCTGAGAGGGTGTTCAAACTTTAGCAGATGCCAATTTGTTAAATTCAACAAACAAACAGTAACTGGAGATTAAATCTTTCAGAAATGTGCTATGTTAAAATAGTTCCCTACACAGGTTGTGCTAACTTGTTTTCAAATAGAAAATAAAAAAAACTTGTCATTTGATCACAGGCATCCAGCCCTTTTGACATGACTGTTGTAACCCCATAAATGCACAAAGCCATTTGTGTGTTAAAATGAAAAATAAAAGTCAAGTTCAAAGACATGATGTCATAGTGAGTGAAAATGCGGATATAAACAGCAAGAAGATCAATAGAAGAATAACAAATGATGAAAGATGTCATTATCAATGTAATATATCAGAGATAATCTGGATTTATAAAAAAGGAGATTAAAAAGAGGGATAAAGAGGATTTTCGCCAACAGAGAAATGACAAGTTCTGATTGTGATCAAAGATGCACGCAAATCATAAAACCATTACCTGTGAATCTACGAAGAACTTCTGTCAAGGATTCTTTAACCTCTGCATCTGAAAGTTCTTCCATGTATTCAGATTCATGACCTGCAATCCAGCCACAAAGTACATGGCCAAGCCTATTCCAAGAGAACATGTCAATGACTGTTAGCAAGAATCTCACGCTTACATAGCAAGAACCACATCTGATAACATATCAAGACAGCTATAACAAAATTATGCAAAACAAAAAATAACTCACAAGACAAAAAGTGTTGACATGACATAAACAGTTTTAAAATTCACATGATCATTACCTTATTCTTAAAAAAATGTTTTTGGAAAGATTGCCAAAAAACTTTATCAATTACACAATTACTGGTTACTAAGCTTAAAATTAATTTTTTGGTGAAAAGCTAAAAATACTGCCATTATTATGATTGTACAAGGGTTTATAAGAAGGTGACACTCAGGCAATCTTCTTTTCACTTTTCTGTATTAAGATGTCTTTTATAAAAAAAAAAAGTACTCTGATTACAATACACCAAGGGATTTCTGAGCCTAGTCTTAAGACACTATTGCATTTACTCAATTTCATTCCAGACAATCTCTTAGTAAGAATCTAGTGTTTAGTGTATGTGAATGGAGCTCATGAATAACTTTCAGTAGGGCGCATGGTGGGAGCAGCTTATTCTTATTAAATCACCTCTTTTTGAATAAGTAAAATGATTTAGAATGGAACTGGTAAACATACAATGAGTAGAAACAACAAAAAGTGTGAACTTCTGCTTTAAGATGGCAAAACAACTTATAAAATATACAAAAAAGAATATAACATGTACAGCATACTGAGCAAATTGTACAGACTGTATCAAGTGATCACATTTTACTGTAAAATTAATCTTCTGGAGAAGATGATTTGGTCAGATTATTTATAGACATCTGTCCCTTATATAAGACACCTCTGCTTATGCATATTTTAATATAAAACAATCGCACATACAGTGAAATAACCAAAAGAAACAGTTCAAAGCATGCAATTGTGAATAATGAATGCTATTTTTAATATTACTTTGATATGATGAGGTAAGAAAAAAAAAGTCACTGCAGCCTTACGGTTAAAAAACAGGATCTGAAAGTGGAAGGCTACTAGATAAATCTTCCACTCATAAAGCCACATTTTTTTACAATCACAAGGTAGTTATCAAGCTTGCTGGTGATTTTTAGGTGCAAATGGTTATTCAAAGTGAATCTAGTGAAGTAATCTTTACAAAGCACAAATGATCTACCTTATTCTATGCTTATACACTGGTTATCCATATATATTTTTTATTTTTTTCAGTTAACAGAACATGATTATTTGGGTTGTGTCCAATAATATGTTATTAAAATAGCATATCCTTTTTTGGATTTTGAAGTTGTTTAGTTGAATGTATGGTCTTGGCAACCAGAGCCTTTACTGGCAGCATGAGGTACAAGGCAAGAACAAGCCCCAGATGGGACACCAGTCCATCACAACACACATTCCCACACAACCCACATCCTCTCATGTAGTACCTGAGAAATGATAGATTTCTAAACTAGCAAACAAATCTTTGAGATATGGGAGAAAAAGCAGAATACCCAGAGAAAAACACACAGACATAACAGGACTATGTATACTACAAAACATTTTGGCTTGGCAACTATTTACAAAAGTTGTCTGAATTTTGCAAAAGATTTAATTGTCATGTATCTATTTACATGGGCAAGGCAAGGAACATACATTCAGAACACTTACATTTTCAAATGGCACAGATACACAGTCAAACTAATATTCCTGTTATTTAATATAAGAATATAACTTCATGGTGAAGTATCGAAATAATAAAAATGTATACCTTTCATCAGAATGCTGAACTGTAAACCCAAATAGCTTCTTCACCCAAAACTTCTTAACATCAGGTGTTGCATCATAAAGACTGTTTTCATCTTCCCAGACCAGGCTAATGACTTGGCAGCTAGGATCCCAAAATGGCTTCTCAAATTCTAAGAATATTTTATTATTAGTGCCAAAGCCCATCCTTTGAATGGAATGTGCTTTATGTAGGGGTAATGGAGGATTCAGAAATGTTTGGAAATATTGTTTGAGGTATCCTAAAAAAAGAGAAAAAAAAAACTGATTTTATAAAACAACCAGGTATTTTGCCCACTGCTAAAAATTATTACATTGTCAAACAGATGACCATGCATTTTGGCAAAATATACATAACTCGTAATCATTACATATACTGTAGTTCACAGACAAAATAGAAAAGCTTAAAGGAATTCCAAGATGTCCTATACACAATGGAAAGTTGGTGAACACAAATCATTTTTGGTTTCTGTGTAATTTCAAAAATATGATCATAGTGGTTAAGGATTACGCACTAGGATCACACTCACTTCAAAATATTGGCAAGATTTCCAAACTAGTTTGCAGTGATGCAGAAACAAGCAACAGAGTATTAATGAAACTTGAGAAGATCAATCTTATCTGGATTATCCTAACAGAATTTATTATCCAGGATTCTAAATTAAGCCAAACATTTTACTGTAAATGATGTAGACCACATAGTCCACCAAAACAGGATTTAAAAACACAATAAAATTAATTTTCTGTGGGCTTTAAATTTAAGACTAAGGATATCTGCTAAATTTCTTTATATTGATTTCAAAATTAGATGGTGCAGTGGTTAGAATGGCTGCATCAAGACATTTGTTTTGTATAATATATTCCCCTACAGTATTGGAGTCTGCAGAGGTTCTGCTATCTTTGGATGCAGAAAAATCTTTTGACAGAATTGAATGAGGTTCTTAATTTATTTAATGCAATGTGCAAATTTGGATTCAGCTTTGGTTTATATAAATAAGTTAAACCTATTTTAAATTTAAAGGTGTAGCCCATCACTGGTCATGCTTCTTTCAATAACAGTTCAAGACCTAACAGTCCTATATAAAACGGCTCTTACGGGAAGTACTTGCACATAAAATATAATTATGCTGATGATATAGTGCTCTACATGTTAAGAAATCTACTTTTAAAATTAATTTGAATAACAGCTTTCTCCTCAAAGTAAATACTCTTGCATGTCAGACTAAACTCAATCACTTTACAAATCATGTTATAACAATTTAAATATTTAGGAAAAACTACTACAAGGATAGCATAAAATGTTTTTAAACTTGGTTTTGCAAATATGATAGAAAGTATTAAACAAGATTTTAACAGATGGTCATCCCACCAGCTCACTTTAGCTGGGAGAATTAACACTATCAAAAAGAATATCTTTCCAAAGATCCTGTATCTTTTCAAGACCACCTGTATATATTAAATATTTTTAAGAGTTTGACTTAGTTGTGCCTTTATTTATTTGGAACTTAAAACAACTATGCACTAAAAACAGAACTTCACAGAGTCCAAAAGAAGATGGTGGCATAGCACTACTTAATGTTCTGTTCTATTACTAGGCTGCAAATATACAAGGGGAGAGGAACAAAAGTACATACTGTAATCATCACTTAATGGAACTGAGACTTGAGTAGAAGAGTCATTTAAAAGTGTTAAGAGCCCAGTCACACACATCCACTAATATGATGTGGTTTATTCAGTATATATTAATATATTAATAATGGGTGTATCCTCCCCAGGCTGCAATACAGTCATGCACTCTGCAATGTAAATGATCATACAAATTACAAATGTCCACCTGTTGAATTTCATCCAGTTCCCTTAAGACCTAGAAAACCAATAGGTCAAGGTTCAACACTGGTGGCCGAGTTCATAAGACACACAGTCCAATGCAATTCCATACATGTTTGTTGTGGAGAAATTTCCAGCTGTACATAGTGCCCACATGTAAAACCATCTAAAATTTCTTAAGGACAAGATCGGAATTATGAACATTATCAACTGGTGGCCTCTTCATTATGTTGTAAGTTCTAGGAAAGTTGTATGCTCAAACTAATTTAGTTTAAAAAGTTTGCTAACCTCACCGGTAGCCTTGGATCTAAAATCACTCTTAACCTCTTTACAGCAATAGGTGGAGTAACATAAAAAGGCATAACATTACCTAATGGAAAATCTATTGTAGTCCTATAGTACATTGCTTGCAGAAATCCTGTTTCACTAATAGAATTCTAATCTACCTCTCAGAGCTCAATGGAAAAGCTGCTTGACATTATTTTAAACTGGGAAAAATGAAATTTTCTCTGATAAATGATTCTAGATAAAAACAAAATCAAGAACTCATTAATGTTACTTTAAAACAGTCTGTGCTTGACTTTAATACACAAGAGAAACCACAATGGGCTATTTTGTAGTACAGCTTTGTGATCTATGTAACAAAAGGATGTTTTGTAGGAGTGTGTGTTTTGGCTTGATTGAATTTTATCTCTTTTCTTGAAACATGACTGAATGCAGATCTATGTGTTTTATTCTCCAAAATAAAAATAAAACATTGCTGTCTCAAAGATCCAGTGTCCAGGGGCCTCATGTATAAAATGTTGCGTAAGAATATTTCTACGTTCAAATCGCGATGTATAAAACCTAAACTTGGCGTAAAGCCACGCACATTTCCACGGTACCTCATACCCTGTCGTACGCAAGTCCTTGGCTAGGTTTTGCAGACTGGCGGCACCCAGCGTCAAAACAGTACTACTCTTCCTGTGTGGTTATCCTCTCTTTTCCTGACGTGGCTTTATAAATACACTGAAATTAACCACATATTGTTTATCAGTTTAATGCATCTGATTGTAATTAACCAGTAACAATATAATGGTCCACAGAATGGTTAAACTATTCTAAATACCATAGCTGCTTTAACGTTGCTACTCTCACTGCACCTTCTTCTTCTTCTTCTTTCAGCTGCTCCCGTTAGGGTTTGCCACATCGGATCACCTTTTTCCATATTACTCTCACTGCACCACTCGGAGCAGCTGATCAGAAAGAGAATTATCGGTATACAGCATCAAGCACATGCTGCCTCAGCCATGCTTCCTATCTGAACTGCTTCTCATATGACAAATGCTTCAAACCTTTCCTGTACGGACCTCGCGGTTCAGAAACAGTTTCATCCCAATGCACTCAATCAGACCATCAACTGCTCCTTGTAGAACTGTTAGTACTTATTAGTACAGTTACCTCACTGTAAACTTGCAGTACAGTTATAATATTGCACAACCTGAGTCACTTTATAAAGAGTGTATTTACATATGATGATGATATCATTTTTAAGATGAAATGCAGCAAAATATGTTCATTATATTATACAGATAAAACTTTAACTTCATTTAAATAATCTATATTGTAAATAATTAAAGGAAACAGTGTCGCTACGCTAGCAAGGATCTGATGCTCCACTCGCACTGTATGCTTCACTGGGACTGGCGTGAAGGATAGAATAATTAAACATGTACTATGAAAATATTTCAATGTTCCTTAAAAGGTTTGAAGAATTGGTATTATAAGCTTACAGATGGCTTAATGTCCATTGCAGAGCTGATTGTATGGCGACCGGTTACTTGGAGAAAGAAAAGGAAGGACATGAATTGGAGGTTAGTACGTTTGAAAGAGACAGTACTGCAGGGACGGCCTTAGGCATGTGCAAACTGTGCACCTGCACAGGGCTGCCAAATCCCAGGGGCCGCAACACCAATATATATCTATACTAATAAAAGGCAAAGCCCTCACTGACTCACTAACTCAATGACTAACTCACTCACTCACTGACTCATTACTAATTCTCCAACTTCCCGTGTGGGTGGAAGGCTGAAATTTGGCAGGCTCATTCCTTACAGCTTCCTTACAAAAGTTGGACAGGTTTCATTTCAAAATTCTACGCATAATGGTCATAACTGGAAGCTATTTTTCTCCATATACTGTAATGGAGTTGAGCTCGATGGCCGTGGGGGGGCGGAGATTCGTATGACATCATCACGCCTCCCACATAATCACGTGAACTGACTGTCAACGCAGTACATAGAAAACAAGGAAGAGCTCCAAAAAGCGCTGAAGAAAACATGCATTATATAATTGAGAAGGCAGCGAAACAATAAGAAGCGAGCGAGTGACATATACAACCATATTCATGAGTGCAGCTACTTCGGAAACAAAGCACGGTGTAAACCTACAGTTTAAATTAAGTTCATAGACAGGCTGCCGCTGGCGTTTGTCATGCCCACGGCTAATGCGGGATACAAATTTCCATACCACCCAAGCACTTCAACCTTACGGTACCATCTAAATGCAAAACATGTTACAGTGAACACAGAAACTGTGCATGCTGTTAGCACTAGCAGTAGCAGTTCGAGTACCAACAAAAGGTGTTGGCAGCCCAAACCTGATGAAATGACTGGCTTCAGGACGAAAATTAGTAAGTCAACATCGGTCAAACACTTACATGCATATTCATGAGTGCAGCTACTTCGAAAACAAAGCACGGTGTAAACCTAAAGTTTAAATTAAGAACATAGACAGGCTGCTGCTGGCGTTTGTCATGCCCACGGCTAATGCGGGACACAAGTTTAATGAGAGGACGCAGGATATAAACGAGAGTTTTGATCACTTTGTAACTAAGTTCACATTGATGGTGAAGGGCTGTGCTTATACAAATTCCGAGAGACTGTCTTTGTGGGGGGGGATTGACAGTTAAGGCGGGTGGGGGAGTCACATCATCATCTCCCCTCCCATTCACCTCATTTCGCTCTGAGCTGAGCTCCGCAGCTAACGCAGTCTTGTGGAACCAACTTTGTCAGGCTGCCACCAAATACTCACAGAAAAATCCACAAGTTAATACACGCGCTGTCTCTAGAGTTTCTCCACACTCTGAAATCTTCCAGGCACTACTTACAAAAGGTTACATTGACAATTGTGTTACGTTATTTTTAAAATGTTTCCTTTTCTTAGCACAAGCACAGCTGAGAAGCTTCAATGCATGTGCTCCATAACACGTTAAAAAATAACGCATTTAATCACACTTTGCATTCCAAGCAAAGGGGAACTTCTGTCAATGCATGATTTCCTGGTACACCGATTACATTGATGCACACATCAGAGCTACAAAAATGTAACAGTCGGAAGAAAGCGTTGCTACGACTGATTGGAGGAAAATTTCATTTCAAAAGACTACCTGACGGAAGTCTTGATAAAAGTGTGGTTTTGTGCACATATATATATGTATATATATGTGGATGTATATGTATATATACTGTATATGTGTGTATATGTAAATATATGTTTATGTGTGTGTGTATATATATATATATGTATATATATATACATATATATGACAGCAACACTCATGACAATGACAATGTCAATCATGTTACGTTATTATTAAAATGTTTCCTTTTTGTTTTTCATTACTTCTTTAACACACTACTTCTCCGCTGCGAAGCGGGGTATTTTGCTATATTCAATATACAGTATATAAATCAGTGCTTCCCGATTCATTTTACCCTCGCACCCCCTTGGTTTGAGAAGAAGTATGAAAAAATATGTGGTTAACGCAGAAAAAGAGATCACCAATTGAAGCTTTATGAATAACTAGCCAACCCGCAGCGTACCATACGCCGCATAAGCAGGCCGGTTTTTAAATGATTTTTAAGCACAGGGAGAAAATGAACATTTGAAAAATCGGTAATGTAATAAATCAGCAAGAAATGCAACATTATAACAATGCACGGAACGAACCAACACACAGTCGTCCGTGACTGAAAACTGGCAGACCAATCTAGTTGATGTGAGCAAAGGAAATGTAGACGCGCGCCTTCTGTTCTGACAGATGCGTCGACGATGTATTGCTGGAAGAGTTTGCCACTGGAATGCAAGACACTAAATGAAGATCTCATGGCAAGCCTGAAAGCATAAAATTTGAGCTGTGTGAGTCGCGTTCTTTTCGAGGTTCGCTTTTACTCAACATGGGTTAATTGTATGTGCCAGCCTGGATCTCCGTAAGGGAATAGCAGAGGATAAACTATGGGGTCACAATTCATATTGAGAACAGAGATACGCTTGCAAGCATCTCCCCTTGGATATATGCAAATATCGCGTTACGCAGGAGGTTCCCCATCTTCACCTACAAAGCAGCAACATCAGTTTGACAGGACGGGGCGTTATACCTTCTCATATCCAGACCTGGATTTTCCATGAACACCATTCGTACAGCAGTAACAGAGTAACCGTGAGTGATAATGTCATTCATCTGCATGTAAGACTTTGCGAAGGGATTAACCTGGCGTATCATGTTGTCTAGTTGAAGCAACAAAATGTCACTGCAAGCGCTATTACATTCCTTTTGCAAAAGTTGACTGGTAGCCTCAGCAGAATCGAAGATATATAGGTGACCGTATTGTGGTGACGTGTCAGGATTGTTATATAAAGGAGAGACCTGGTGATAAATTTGACCATGGATTCTGAAAGCATACGGTCCTTGTCCAGATGGTTGAGCGATGTGTGCGACCATTGACGCGAAAGCTAAAGCAGAGTTGTATTCCCTGATATGATCACAGTAATTTCGGGACAGCGGGTTCTTGCCATTCAAGAGGTCTTCCAATAAAAGAGGGGTCTTGGATAGCGGTGGCAAAAACACCTTGCTGGCATAACAACACTTAGTGTAATGTCCAGATTTGTTGACCTCTGCTGGCCAATAAAGAGCATTGCAAGATGCACATAGTGCGGTAGGTAGGCCAATGTTATGTTCTTGGACGTGAAAGGCGGTATCTTCTTAAAAAGCCGCAGAAAAGTGAATGCGATGTTTGTGCATGAACGATTTAGTGCTGTGTTGACACTGAAGGGAATTGGAATGAGTTGTGTCGAAGCATTGCTGGCAATGTTCACATTGCATAATTCGTTCAGTGGAGTGTGTTTTTAAATGCATGTTTAGAAATCTCTGCACTCTTTTTGGAATGCGTTCGTTCAGTGGAGTGGATGTGTAAATGTGCTTTGAGATATTTCTGGCGTTTGAAGGTTTTGGAGCAGTGTTGACACTGAAAAGAATTCATCAGGGAATGTGTTTTGAGATGGTTAGTAAGGTATCTGCGTGTGTGAAAGTGTTTGTCGGAAATTTTGCATACAAATCGTTGCGTTGAATGGATCTGCATATGGTTGTGGAGATCCATCTCACCTGTGAAGTCCTCGTTACAAAATGTGCAATTGAAGGTGAGAGTGGAATGAGTGCATAAGTCCTTTTTGAGAGCGCGAGTTGTCTCAAAGTATTGTTGGCAATGTTCACATTGTATCATTTGGTTAGTGTTGTGTTTTTTCAAATGTGCGTTTAAATATCTGTGCACTCTGAAGCTTTTGGAACAAAAGGTGAATTGAAAGTCCTGTGTGGAATGCGTGTGTTTAGAGGAGGGTGTCTTTAAATGTTTTTCAGGAAGAGGAGAGTGGGCAGGTGACGTCACATTAGTGTGGCGAGCAAGTGGGTGTGCGCGCTGTGTGCACATACCGACAGAGTCAAAAGATGTCACCAGAAGGTAATCACGTGGGTATTTGACAGGCATGAGAGCCTCGTAATGCCCATGATCCAAAGGACCGCTAAAGAGCAGGGATATGAAGAGACGAAGGCCGGATTGTAAACTCAAGGAGAGGCATGAGGACGTTCTTGGAAGTAAATGCTGATAGTAGCTGGAAGGATTTGGGACATTGCCACAATTTCTGCCTCGCCACCATAGACTCCGGACGTATTCATGTAATCAGCGTATTGTTGAGCAGACTGTATAACAATGCCTCTGAGACTAAGAACAACAGACACCACGTCACCGAAGTTATCCCAATGTTGGCAAATAAAGCTAACAGCCATGTTACGAAATTTGAGAGCAACAGTTTCGTCAATGACATTTCTCCAAAAAAACCCGACTGACAAAAACAAAGAGTTACCTGAAGCAGGAATTTCTATAACATTGAAAGAAGTGTTGTTTCCATGAAATACATTCGAAGTAGTAGCCATGCAGGGCAAAAGAATAGTCAACGTGGCTCACAGCTGGATTTGGACTGCAGCACAGACTAAAGCGAGTGAGTATGTGTTTGATGAGCTGTTTGATTTGGCAGGCAGTGGTCTGAGGTGTGTTCCCTGAGCACGTGGGAGGAGAGGTAGAGTTTCTGGGCGGGGCTTCGTTGTTCCTTTCGCATGGTTTTTCAGGGTGGACGAAACCGAAAAGAATAATGAAAAGTCAACGTGGCTTAAACGTGCATGTGGACTCCTAGCACAGACGAAAGGGGCTAACTGGGTGGTCGGTGAGTTTTTGCGTCGGGGCACATGGGCAGGCAGTGTGAATGCCTAGAGAGCGAGGGTAGAAGCGGGCCGGTGAAAAAGGAGTGTTAGTGGGCAGGGAAACGTCTTCTGTATTTCTGCAGGAGCATCTAAGAAGATGCGTGTTTGTCGCGGATGTGAATTGCTGTATGTAGCGTGTAAAACAGTTTGCTATGGTTCACGCAGTCGTGCGTCGTAACCGAAAACTCAGGTTTTAAAGACTGCTTACTTCATTGTGTTTTAACCTCAGTTGTAAAGGACTGTTTCAAAGATCCCATGGGATACCCCTCGCAAACTGTTGTACATGCTGCATATGGCGATTTACCTCCTTGAGAAACATGCCTTTATGAACAATCAGCATGCAGGTGCATGTGGCCTCTACGACAGACGAATATAAATGACGCCGTTTCTTCTGTGTCGTTGCGTCCAAGTTGGTGGCCGTGGCTCTGCGAATTATCGTCGTATCCAATGGTCTTGAAGTTGGTGGGCGTGGCTACTTCCTGCGTGCGCCATCGGTGTCTTACTTGTCAGCGGCTCACTGAATCCACGCCCCTTCCGGCATGCTTTCCATGGTTGTCTTGCCTTAGTGAATTATATATATAGATGGATACTTTATTCGCCATCAATAATTATTTTGGTAAAGCCATACTCAGTGTGATCCTCCTTCCATGTTCTAATTTTTTGTGACTAGCCATGATTACATGAACGGTAAAAAAGTAAGAGCGAAGCGAGGGTGACATATCCAGTCAGACAGGCGACAGCTCAATAGCTCAAATTTGGATATAAGTAGGTTCTATTTAGTCGACAGAAACATCTTTGGTAGGAATGTAAGTTGAATTTACTCTTTAAATTTCTATGGTGAAGAAAAATGTATGCAATGCTGACTAAATTTACCTTTCATTCCTACCAAACATATTTCTGTCGACTAAATTTAAATAGAACTTGAACAGATACGATACTTCATAATACCCACGCAGCACTACAGTAAGTGCACGTAAGAGCAGGAGTCATCCGTTTTTTTCATTTTTCTTCCTCGATGGATTCTGGCACTCCCAGCAACAGCTGCTCGCACCCCAAAGGAGATATATATATATATATAGATATATATATATAGATATAGATATATAGATACAGTAATCCCTCCTCGATCGCGGGGGTTGCATTCCAGAAACCGCGATAGATGAAAATCCGTGAAGTAAAAACTATATGTTTCTATGGTTATTTTTATATATTTTAAGCCGTTATAAACTCTCCCTCACTGTTAACATTATTAGAGCCCTCTAGACATGAAATAACACCCTTTAGTCAAAAGTTTAAATTGTGCTCCATGACAAAACAGAGATGAAAGTTCTTTCTCACAATTAAAAGAATGCAAATATATCTTCTCTTCAAAGGAGTGCCCGCATCAGGAGCAGAGAATTTCAGAGAGAGAGAGAGAGAGAGCGCTTGCAAAGAAAAGCAAACAATCAAAAAATCAATACGTGTGCATTTCTTAGAGGAGCATCCGTATCCTCTAGGCAAACAGCCCCTCTGTTCACACCCCCTCCGTCAGGCGCAGAGAATGTCAGGGTGAGAGAGTCAGAAAAGTAAACAATCAAGCACCGCGCGGGAAGCATATCGTATATCATTGAGGAGTTTTATTTAATATGTAATACATGCTCTGACTGGGTAGCTTCTAAGCCATCTGCCAATAGCGTCCCATGTATGAAATCAACTGGGCAAACAAACTGAGGAAGCATGTACCATAAATTAAAAGACCCATTGTCCGCAGAAATCCGTGAACCAGCGAAAAATCCATGATATATATTTAGATATGCTTACATTTGCGATAGAGTGAAGCCGCGAAAGTCGAAGCGCGATATAGCAAGGGATTACTGTATAGATATATAGATATAGATATAAATATATATATAGATATACCTGTATATATATATACTGTAGATAGATATGAGAGCAATACTCATATCAATGACAAAACAATTACATTAACAATCATGTTACATTATTTTTAAAATTTTTCCTTTTCTTTTTCATAACTTCTTTAACACACTACTTCTCCGCTGCGAAGCGCGGGTATTCTGCTAGTTGAATATAAAACAGAAAGAGAAAATAACAACACAGCTAAAAACGCAGTGGCAAATTTCGGCAAAGGTTAAAACGCTTGTGTCATGAGTACGAGGTAGCTATGCAGTGCATAAGATACCATATTGACATTGGCGGGCGATTCTTCCTCTGCCCAGGGCTGCCACGAGCCTAGAGCCGCCCCTGAGTACTGCTGCAATAAATTATTTCATCGAAGGCCGCACACAATCACTGCACCTCCGTGAAACCCATGTTTAATAACGTGCTTTAACTCCTATCATCATGAAAATGATATCACGTATACGTCTCAGTATTTTAGTTATTCAGAGAGCTGTAATATCACGAATGTAATGGATTCTGTGTCCTGTCGGAAAGCCGTTTTAAGAAGCATTAGTGATTCACACACATAGAGCACATAGAAGAACACATACAAAACAAAGCATTTAGCGTGCTACTTTACTTACGATGTGATTTGAGAAACTAGTTAATTAAACGATTTTAAGATGAAGTTTATGATGTTCTACTTTAGTGACAAAATAAACTATGTGATTAAAGTGGACATTTCGAGATTGAAGTTGACATTTCATGCTTTTTTTCCCCACTGTATGCCTTTTTTTCTCTGTACTGTAATAAGCTTTCATATGAAACTCAGATGGTGGGCTACAACTCGCCTTTTCACAACGACATTGATATCTGACAACTTATTTTTTATTTAGGGCACTGTGCGACTTTGTGAACTTGAGCTTTCGAGTTTCTCCGACACGCTATGTCAGTCGATCAACTTCTTTTTGTTGTTTATACCACTGTTTAAAATAGTAAGTTTTTCTTTGCCTATTCTCTGAAATTCTTCCATTTTCCCTCTTACTTTTCCCATTGTCTTTTCACAGAACGCTGAGCTTAAGGGCTATTTATATTAATTTGCATATTCAAAAAGGCATAATTCTTGGAGGAGTTGGGGCGGGACAGCACATGCGTGCATGAGAGTTACTTTTCACGCTGACCGGGATTTATGTAGTGGAAGAACGCATAAGCTGGCGAACACACATATTCCTGTATCTGGATTTTTCTGTGTGTAAGCACATTTCGGCTTTTGTGCTTACGTCATGTTATAGTGTGAGTTGTACGCATGGCGTTATGCATGAGGCCCCAGGACTTGAATCTAGTTGTTTTCCATGTGGAGTTAGCATATTCTCCCTGTATCATGGTAGATTTTTCTTCCTAAATCTCCAAAGACATGCAGGTTGAGCTAAATGGAAATTCAAATGCCTAGTGTACTTGATGTCCAGTAGCTTTAAGGTCATATAGATCTGTGCCATGGTCACAATGTGGTGAAAACTGCAACTCAACTACACCAGACTGCTGGAGCTAGATTGACTCAGTGTAGAATATGACATCATTTCTTTTTAGGGCTTCAAAGGGATAAAGAGCTCAAACTTGAGTAGAAGCCTTAGGATTCAGCTTTTTCAGCTGTCAGCTCCTAAATGGATGATGTTTCAGTTCACACCACCTAAACTGTCATGACTTTGTGAAATCAGCATTGAAGTGAAGTTGAAAATTACCAATGGCCAAATAATGTTAAGCTTCTCATCAGAAACAAAAAATACTGATGCAAGTTAACAAAAAATTCTACTACAGTTTCTACTAAAAATCGGATTTTTCTGAAAACTAAATAAGTTTAATAAAGGACAAAATGAAAAAAGATTTGTTTACACTGCAGACAACACACCCTACCTCGTTCATATTATTAATGAAGCTCCAGGTTTAGCTCACTCAGCTAAAAAATCGCTAATCTTTAACACATTAATTTTAATTTGTGTGTTGCCTATATCTTACCTGTATATCCTCATTGTGTTAAACTATGGTATTGATCAGTAAAACAGATTTCTACTTTGACTCAAGGTCCTTCGTCCACATATGCGGTAACTGCCTTCAATCTCTTTTTTCTGGTCCTTGGTCTCTGAATTTTGTTCTGTACTCCTCTTTTTCAATATCTCTCTCTCTTACCCAATATCTGTCTTTAAATTGACTTCTCTACTGTTCCTCTAGAATTTCAGTAAATATATGCTTTTGTCCTTGGAGAATGTTGTTGACAAGATGACCTTGTCCCCTTGCTAGAAACCCTGCGATTTTCTTGCTTGTGATAATTAGAAGTTGCCTTTTCACAATCTAAATGCAGCACTGTGGATTAATGGGTTATTCAGTTCCAAAATGATCAAGTGGCTGTCTGCTGCTCGGCTGGTTGGGAATCATGTGGTCCGTGATAGAAGGATCTTTTCATCATTTTTACTTGGCTCTTGTCTTATGGTTGGGCTGTTGCCCTCTTTCCCCTGCCAGCTGTCTAAAATGATGATGAGTGTCATGGTGTGGTGATATATTGCTACTTTAGAACTTGCCCAATTCATTTTTGTGGAGGAATGAATGAATTTTGCTTTTTATCGATAAGTCTTACAAGAAAATACCAGGTTATCCTTTTGGTGGCATTATGGCAGAGTGATAAGTGCTGCTGCCTTACAGTTCCTGATTCCAGGATTTCAACATCAGCCCAAACACTGCCTTTTAAGATTTCACATTCCCATGTTCACATGGGTTTTCTACAGACACTCAGATTTTCTTTCTACACCCCACTGCTGCCTCTAATTGCAAATCTGAAGAAAGTACATGACCCAACTGTCAGAAAAAGATGTCTTTTGTCTATTTACATGGAAGGTCTGAAAAAAAGAAAAGAAGGGCATAAATGTATGATTTAAGATTGCAAGGAATTACCTGTGTGTAGATGAAGACTTCTAAATGACATGCCAGGCGAGACGAGTGAAAAGGAAGACTTACAGTACTTGGGAGCAACATCAAACACACATACCAAGTTAGTTCAGTCTCTTCTGACTGCCAAGTCATGTATTGTAGCAGAATATTTAAGAAAACATAGAAAATATTTTCTCTTGAGGGATCGTTTGAGGCAAGCAACATAACTTTATGCTTGTTTACTTTGGGAATGGTGATGTCCATCAGGTTCTTTTTGTTCTCCAATTGATATATCTTTCTCTGTGAGGATGGGGTTTGTAAACACATCACTTCTGACTAATTAATGGGGTCTCAATTACGCTTAGGGGTTGCCAAAAATGTAATTTAATGGTACTTTGATTATTTTACTTCTATATGTATTGGCCTTTCTGTGATGGAGTGTATTAATGTGTGGCTGACTTGAAACATTTAGTATTAAACAATGTTAATACAGGGCTGCACGGTGGTGCAGTGGTAGCGCTGCTGCCTTGCAGTAAAGAGACCTGGGTTTGCTTCCTAGGTCCTCCCTGTGTGGAGTCCACATATTCTCCCCGTGTCTGCGGTGGTTTCCTCCCATAGTCTGGAGACAATGTCCAAAGACAAAGACGTGTGTGCTTGGTGTGTGTGTGTGTGCGCTGTGGTGGGCTGGCGCCCTGCCTGGGATTTGTTCCTGCCTTGCGCCCTGTGCTGGCTGGGATTGGCTCCAGCGGAACCCCGTGACCCTGTGTTAGGATACAGTGGGTTGGAAAATGACTGACTGACAATGCTAATACAGTTTGAAAGCCATATATCCATCCAACCATCCATTATCCAACCTGCTATATCCTAACTACAGGGTCACGGGGTCTGCTGGAGCCAATCCCAGCCAGCACAGGGCGCAAGGCAGAAACAAATCCCAGCCATATATGGTGGGGTTTAAATATTTGCACTATGAATATGCACCTGATTACATAAGAATTGATATTATGGTGTTCTTTATTTGCTTTTGTGCTGTTAATTAATTTGTATCATTATAACTATATTTACTTAATATACAGTATATTCAATTTGTCTTTATTGCTTTAAAGATTAATTCAGCACCATGATTTCTTTGTTGTGCATTTTAGTAAATGGAATTATTCTGGAAAACAACATCTTACTGAATGACTGACAGGTGATAAGAAACAATTTAATGTGAAAGCTTGATATTTTGTTATTTTACACCTTAATATATGCTACATTTAGATTATACTTTGTGTCTACTGTTATGATATGGTAATTGGCTTCTTCAATGTGAAATCTGTGCAGATGAAAGGTGGTTTAAATAAAATCTAAAAAATTAAAGTCTCTCAGAGATAAGTAATCTTAACTTGACTTAATCTTTTTATAGGTCTGAATTTGGGTTGAAATATAAAAACAATATATACTAATGCTTAAAGTTTAATTATTCAAGAGCTTGCTGTTATGTATGATTAAAATGGGAATTGCTTCTTTCTGGTTTAAAAATAAAGAACAGTAATTCAGTCTTTGGTTGCTTGCCTTGCTATTTAACTAACAAAACTATTCAGTAGACACAAGTGGTATTTGTTGTAGGTGACATTTTTATTGGAGTATAAGTCTTAGAACTGCATCATGTTAAAATATTGTTTACTACAACCTGCAGCATGGGCGGCACGGTGGCGCAGTGTTAGTGCTGCTGCCTCGCAGTTAGGAGACCCGGGTTCGCTTCCCGGGTCCTCCCTGCGTGGAGTCTGCATGGGTTTCCTCCGGGTGCTCCGGTTTCCTCCCACAATCCAAAGACATGCAGGTTAGGTGGATTGGCGATTCTAAATTGGCCCTAGTGTGTTTGTGTGTGTCCTGCCCAGGATTGGTTCCTGCCTTGTGCCCTGTGTTGGCTGGGATTGGCTCCAGCAGACCCCCGTGACCCTGTATTCGGATTCAGCGGGTTAGAAAATGGATGGACAACCTGCAGCTGCTTTTCACCAAGTTATTAGTTGACACTAATTGTAAGCATGCAACTTTGTGTTTTCTTTTAGTGTAGCAGAACACTCTGTTTTTTTCTATTAAAAACACAAAATACAAGCTGAATAGTATAAAATTCAAAAAAAGAGTTAAGTATCCACATAACATTTCAATTCCTTCTATCTGCTCTGGAGAAATATGCCGAGTGCACTGAGAGTACTAGCAAAAAAGCAGTGGAGAACTCTGGGTACTTCAGAGTCTGTTCTTGTTTCCAGAGGGTACTAGAAGTGAATTAGACAGGATAATTCCCAGAAGGGAAGCAGGAAGTCCAGGGGAATCAGCCAGGCCCAACAAAGTTACAGAGAAAGTGCAAGACCTGTTCATCCAACTACTGTATACACCTCACAAAAACAGGGAAGCTGACAAAAATGGCAATTTGATGTTTTCAAAAGCACATAAGCAGACAAAAGGAGTTTGCTAAACTGTCCAAAGAATCTCAGAGTAGAAATAAACTGCCTGTCTAACTGCTAACTGAGGGTCACTATTCTGCTCCTATAGGTCCCAGAATAGAAAACAGGAGTAATAACAATATGTACTTAGCTTTGATTGCAATGGAAAACTGTTCACATAGAATGATGACAAATCAGAAAATTCAGGAAGTAGAAATCAAAATATTATATTCATACCAGAGAATTTATTTAAAATCAAATTATATGTAAAAATAAAATAAATGAAAGGGAATTAAGGGAATACATAAACTTTTGCTTTCCATTCTGCATGAAAACATGAGATTAATTTTATTTCTTGGCCAAAAATGTACATGGGGTAATTAACATATTAAAAAATATCAGTTTTGGGTGGAGTATTCATTTAATATTTACGTGACATTGGAGAAAAATATACTGTTATATGTTAAGAAGTGGCTTAACATTAAATATATATATAATATTTGTAATTTTGTGAGCAGAAATGAAACAGTACATGTTGCAGTTCAAGCTCAAATTCCAAATTCTAATTTTTACTTTTCTTTTAATATAGTGTGGCTGTTAAAATGGCTGCCAAATAATTCAGAATATCAAATACAGTATACTTAAATGTACTGTATATTAAAGACACTTTGGTTTTGATACTGCAAAAATGCATTTAATACTTATTTACTCTCTGAAATCAAGTCCTTAAAAAGGCTTTGTTTGCTCTTCATAACAGTTATTGCAGTGTAACATATTTGACATTACAGTAAAATTACTTGCGAATACAAAGAATTCACAGGTCTTATATTAAATATGTAATATTAAGAGAATGTAATATTAAGCCTCCTGAGACCAGTCCAAAGTGAAGTTTTGTTAGTAGCTCGCATTGCAAAGATTACTAAACACTTTACTGATGCTTTGTAAGTGTTATGAGGAACCAAAGAAATGTTTGTTATGGTCTTGCTACAAAATAGTAAAGGAGTAACAGATGCATTTGTGCAGTACCTAAAGTGTTACCAAAGTTTGAATATTCAAAAGTTGACTGATAGTTAAAAATCTGCATTTAGTTTTAGTTTATTCTTGATCGTTGCAAGTTTCATTGCAGAACCTGCTGTAATTGCGTATCATCTTTAGGGAAAGGCAAATTGTATCTTTTGTTGGCTAGATTCTGCTGTCATCAATGTAATGGGAAGGTTTATGTTAAATAAGAAATAGCAGCCTTTCCCTTTTCAAATGCAGGCTAATTTGTTGAGCACTTCTGTTGCTTGGCACTCCTCTTCCTGTCAGCTGGTGAAGCTTGTAACTGTGGCATGGCATATGGGATTCTCACTTTTTCAAGTGACCTTAAACCACAACAATTCTCCACAAGCAAAACAAAAAAGGAAAACAATCCCTTTCCAAAAAGGAAAGTGAATACAGAGGATTAAAACTTGTTTCCTTTCAGATGGTTAATTAACAACTTTTGGATTATTTACTGCTATTAGGAATCACACAATGCTTAACATAGTTTGCGTGCTTGCACCATAAACCAATTGTTTGCAAAAACAGCAGGTTAATGGTCTTTTTCTGCCATCTTATCCTTCACAGAAATAAATACACAGCCCGCAAAACATTTAACCAATATTCAAACATACTTGAACAAATACAGTACATACATCTAATTTTAAATATTCAACTCTCAATTATTGTTTCAGATCATATAACTGTTTATCAAAATGGTGAAATAAGTAAGAGAAAAGAATAAATAAGAGGAAATTAAAAAATATAATTGACCCATAAGCCATTAACTTGAGTAATTGTCATAAACAATGTTTAACCTTAACATGTCTTTTGTTATTCATAACTGTTCCTGGATTGTATTCAGATATAGTTTTGTAGGATTACATTTACATTTTGCATTAAACAAATCTCCAGTGTTCATAACGTGTTCGAACAGTGATCCAATATCACCTTCCCTTCACAAAATTCAAATCAGCTTCTGTTTATGTGGCTACTGTATGTGGAAATAAGAAACACTTGTGTTAAATGTGGTTGCTATGTTTCTGACCCTTCTTAAAACACTAAGAGTGATTAATTCTCAGTATAATCATTGACTGAATCACCAAAATCATGTTAATGCTTGGTACAAAGGGGACCTGTGTGTATTTCATGATTTCTGGTGAAGCACTACTATATTAAATTATCTTTAATAATACACACTGAAAAAGCAGCTTTGAAAAACTTACCTAAGGAAGCAGTCACTATAACATGGTCAGCAGGAACAACTTCTCCATTTTCGCATTCCACCATAACAGGGTATGTCAGCTCTGAAGGCTGTGCTGGTCTAAATGAACTATTCCAGTGGACACATTTAACTGGTGTATTATACGAAACTATGCCTTGAGGAAGTCCTTTCATCAGTGCATGTATTAGACTTTCATAGCCACTGAAGGAACACACAAGAAAAAATACATAAAGATAAAATGTTGAGTTAATGTTAATATTATACTCTTAAACTTATGTGCAATCATTTTAAGCAGAATCATATAATTGAATAATTATAAGTACTACATGAAGACACTCTTAAAGCTGTTCAAGATCTGGGAATCTATACTAATAAAAGGCAAAGCCCTCACTGACTGACTGACTGACTCACTCACTGACTGACTGACTGACTGACTCATCACTAATTCTCCAACTTCCCGTGTAGGTAGAAGGCTGAAATTTGGCAGGCTCATTCCTTACAGCTTCCTTACAAAAGTTGGGCAGGTTTCATTTCGAAATTCTACGCGTAATGGTCATAACTGGAAGCTATTTTTCTGCATATACTATAATGGAGTTGAGCTCGAAAGCCGTGGGGGGCGGAGTTTCGTGTGACATCATCACGCCTCTCACGTAATCACGCAGTACGTAGAAAACCAGGAAGAGCTCCAAAAACCGCTGATGAAAACATACATTATATAATTAAGAAGGCAGCGAAACAATTAGAAGCGAGGAGTGACATATAAAACCATATTCAGCGCTCACGTGAACTGCGCGAGTGCGCAGACAAAAAGCAACAGTTCCAAAGAGTGCTGAACAAAAACCGAATTACACTGCTATGCTCAGATAGACAAACCACACGCTGTGGCACAATAATAGAAGCTTCGCCTTTAGCGCCGGCGTCCGAGGTTCAATTCCCGAGAGGGGAGTATGTACGCGCGTTTCACGATTCATTTTAGCCTCGCATCCCCTTGGTTTGAGACGTATGAAAAAATATGCGGTTAACGCAGAAAGACAGATCACCAATTGAAGCTTTATGAATAATAGATACTTTATTCTCGATCAATGATTGTTTTGGTAAAGCCATACTCAGTGTATTCATTAGATGAACGGTAAAAAAGTAAGAGCGAGGGAGGGTAACTTATTGAGGCACGCAGGCAAAACCACAATAGCACGCGGGCTCGATGTACTGTAGTGCGCGTCAACTCGATCTGAATTGCGCGATCACATTTAAAAAAATATATCTTTTCAAGTTCTATTTAGTCCATATGTGTCAAACTCAAGGCCCAGCAGGCCACATCCGCCCGCGTGTAATTATATCCGCCCGCAGATCATTTTATATATTATTGTTATTAATGGCCCGGGATATGAAGCGCTGGTAACACAATAAACTACAGATCCCATAATGCAGCGCTTCAGCTGCCTTGCCAACACTTACGCGTTAATCAAGTCTAGCTTATGATGCTGCAAGTTATTGCGAAGCTAGCCCACACGATGCCAAGAGAAAAGGTGATTCTGAACATAGAGCCTTTAAAAACCGATGGGAGGCTGAGTATATGTTTACTGACATTGCCGGTAAACCCGTGTGTCTCATTTGTGGAGCTAATGTGGCTGTAATTACAGAATTTAATCTAAGGCGGCACTATGAGACAAAACATCAAGATAACCTGAAAGACCTGAATGCAATGCACAAGATACAGAAAGCAGAAGAGTTAAAGAAGAATCTGACACTTCAGCAGACGTTTTTACCGTGCAAAATCACAAAGTGATTTCAAGTGAAGCTACTTTTATGGGAGACACAAATGCACCAGTGCAACTTGCCCCACTTTCCCTGTTGCCAAGTAATGTTGAACCAAGTCGGCACAACGGTGTTCCCAAATACGCACTTTGCTGATAAACTGAGCGCACTGCGCACTGAGTGCACGGCGCTTTGGTGACTTTGAAGAACAAAAAGAATTTTGAGTTGTTTCGCAACCCATTTGCCGTCGATGTGGAAACTGCACCTGTGCAGATTCAGATGGAGGTGATTGAGCTGCAGTGTAATGGCACACTGAAGGCAAAGTACGATACTGCACGGCCCGCACAGTTTATTCACTCCATTCCAGCAAAAATGCTCCAGCTACGTGTACATGCGGCTCGAACCTTGTGCATGTTTGGTAGTACATATCTGTGTGAGAAGCTCTTCTCAGTCATGAAGACTAACAAAACAGCACACAGGAGTCGCCTCACTGATGAGCACCTGCAGTCCATCCTGAGAATCTCCACAACACAGAACCTCACACCAAACATAAACGAACTTGTTGCCAAAAAAAGATGCCAGGCGTCCAGCTCTGATAAAATGACATAAGAGCAAAGACAACTGAATGATTTGATTTGTTATTGCTGAAAAGAACAAATTTTATTTATATTTCCAGGTTTTGTTATGCACCATGTTCATATTTGAATTTGTATAATTTTGACAGGATATATTTTTATGGAGAGCAAAATCTTTTGGGATATTTAAAATTTAAGTTTATTTTTTATATAAAATTACATAAGAGTAAAGAAATTTGAATGTTTGTTCTTTTAACGTTTACTTTATTTCTAACTTGTATAATTTAGACAGGATATATTTTTATGGAGAGCAAAATATTATAAGTTATTTAAGGTTTGAGTTGATTTATTCCGGAATAATATTCTGTCGACTAAATAAAAATTCCTTCTATTTAAAATTTAAATAAAACTTGAACAGATACGATAGTTCATAATATTCTGGCACCCCCAGCAACAGTTGCTCGCACCCCAAAGACTGATATATATATATATACTAGCAGAATACCCGCGCTTCGCAGCGGAGAAGTAGTGTGTTAAAGAAGGTATGAAAAAGAAAAGGAAAAATTTTAAAAATAACGTAACATGGTTGTTAATGTAATTGTTTTGTCATTGATATGAGTGTTGTTCTCATATCTATCTATATATATATATATATATATATATGTTGTTCTCATATCTATCTATATATATATCTCTATCTATCTATCTATATATATATATATATACCCGCACTTGGCAGCGGAGAAGTAGTGTGTTAAAGAAGGAAAGAGAAAGAAAAGGAAACATTTTGAAAATAATGTGACATGATTGTCAATGTAATTGTTTTGTCACTGTTATGAGTGTCGCTGTGATATATATATATATAGCAAAATACCAGCTCACGCAGCGATGTCATGTGTTAAAGAAGTTATGAAAAGAAAAGGAAACATTTTAAAAATAATGTAACATGATTGTCAAAGTAATTGTTTTGTGTATTTGGTGGCAGCGTCACAAAGTTGTTTTCGGTAGCTGCATCAGAAAATGTACCACCACGCCTGACACGCCTCCTTTTACTGTTTTCTCACAGCTTGGATTGCTGCTGTCATATATATACACACACACACACACACACACACATACATAAATACATACATACATATATATACATATATACACATACATATCTTCATATCTACATATCTATATACATATCTACATATACACACACACATATATATATACATACATACCTATCTACATCATATATACACACACATACATACATACACACACACAAATTATATATATGTGTGTATGTATGTATGTATGTATGTGTGTGTGTGTGTATATATATATACATACATATACTTGTGTGTATGTTTGTATGTGTCTATATGTGTGTGTATAGGTTTAGTCACTGAGTGCAAGGGAAAAATAATAAATTATAGTCTATAAGTTATTAAACAGTAAAACATTAACGTTTTAAGAAGTACAGGTACATTGAAATTACATTTTCTATGTGAACGTTCAAATTTGTGCCTCTGGTAATGTGCCTTACCGGCAATTAAAGAAAATTAGTTTTGTGTCCTCTGCAGTGTTAAGAGAGAAAGGCTTTGGTTTGTGATAAAAGGAAAAAAGGTGTAAAGAAAGGAAAGTTGCCTTTTTCTTTTATATAGTATAGAGAGATGTGTTCACTGACTTTATGATCGCCTTTTGGGGACAGTCGCGTGGGTCTTGTGTAGACTGGTGAGACGCCCCGCCATTAATCGGCTGTGATGGCACTGTCAGTCCTCCACTCCTGTGCGTGTCTTCATAATCCGAGCTGAGGACCTCATAATCGTATACGTGCAAAAGAAAGTGTGAATCGCCTTAATATTATTTTGCCGTGGTGTAGAAAAGGGGTCCCGTGTTTGCACTTGTCTGGGCTATAGCGCAGGGGGAGGATGAAAAAAATTAAAAGTGCTCACTTTGACTTAAGGCAGAAGCGCAGTCAGCGCCGCTGGCTGCTCAACTTTTGCTAGGCAGGAGACCCCAGTTTTTGCAGACACATTCATGATATCAAAAGTCTCAGCTCTTTGGAGGTCATTCATATATATATATAGCAAAATACCCGCTACCTACAGCGGAGAAGTAGTGTGTTAAAGAAGTAATGAAAAGAAAAGGAAACATTTTAATAATAACGTAACATGATTGACATTGTCATGAGTGTTGCTGTCATATATATGCCTGCCTAAATAAGTCACCCTCGCTTTGCTCTTACTTTTTACCGCTCATTTAATCATGGCTAGTGGCGGAAAAATTATAAAATGGAAGGAGGATGGCTTTACCAAAACAATTATTGATGGCTTAATCGATTATTCATAAAGCTTGAATTGGTGATCTGTTTTTCTGTGTTAACCTCATATTTTTCATACTTCTTCTCAAACTAAGGTGGTGCGAGGGTAAAATGAATCGGGATGCGCTTGATCAATGTAATGGTGTACCAGGAAATCATGCATTGACAAAAGCTCCCTTTGCTTGTAATGCAAAGTGTGATTAAATGCATTATTTTTAACGCGTTATGGAGCACATGCATGAAGCTTCTCAGCTGTGCTTGTGCTAAGAAAAGGAAAGATTTTAAAAATAACGTAACACGATTGTCAATGTAACCTTTTGTAAGTAGTGCCTGGAGGATTCAGTGTGGAGAAACTCTAGAGACAGCGTTTGTATTAACTTGTGGATTTTTCTGTGAGTATTTGGTGGCAGTCTGACGGTTGCTTCGAAGACGGCGTTAGCCGGAGCTCAGCTCAGAGCGAAATGAGATGAATGGGAGGGAGATGATGACGTGACTCCCCACCCGCCTTTAACTGTCAATCCCCACAAACACAGTCTCGAATTTGCATAAGCACACCCTTCACCTACAATTTTAACTTAGTTACAAAGTGATCAAAACTCTCGTTTATATCCTGTGTCCTCTCATTAAACTTGTATCCCGCATTACCTGTGGGCATGTGAAACGCCAGCGTAGCCTGTCTATGAACTTAATTTAAAGTTTAGGTTTACACCTTGCTTTCTTTCCGAGGTAGCAGCACTCATGAATATGGTAGTATATGTCACTCGCTCGCTTCTTATTGTTTCGCTGCCTTCTCAATTATATAATGCATGTTTTCTTAAGCGCTTTTTGGAGGTCTTCCTGGTTTTCTACGCACTGCGTTGACAGTCAGTTCACGTGATTACGTGGGAGGCGTGATGATGTCACACGAAACTCCCCCACGCCTTTCCAGCTCAACTCTATTACAGTTAATGGAGAAAAATACCTTCCAGTTATGACCATTAGGCGTAGAATTTCGAAATGAAACCTGCCCAACTTTTGTAAGTAAGCTGTAAGGAATGAGCCTGCCAAATTTCAGCCTTCTACCTACACGGGAAGTTGGAGAATTAGTGATGAGTCAGTGAGTGAGTGAGTGAGTGAGTGAGTGAGTGAGTGAGGGCTTTGCCTTTTATTAGTATATGTATATATTTAGATATGTATGTATATATATGTTTGTATATATGTGTGTGTATGTATATGTATGTGTGTATATGTAGATATATATATATGTTGTAAAAGATGCAGAAGCACACAGCATAAAGGTTTGGGGTTTTCCGGCCTCGTATATTGTAGACAATCCACAATAAATTAAATGAAAAGCAGGTCATATGCGCGACGCCGTATCATGGCGTCCGCGGCCATTTTATTAGGGAGGAGCCGGAAGTGGAGGAATGCTGGGAAGGACCGTGAGGGAGGATGGGATTGATGACGTCAGGACAAGATGGCGGAGGAAGGGCGGAAGTACCGTACTGCGGTCAAAACCCAGCTTATGGTGGAGGAAGGTCTTTTCTCCTATGAGGAAGCAGAGGGAGAAAGTTAGTACCCCGCCATTCCCTGCCGGCAAATGTGTCCCCAGGTGCGTTTGAATCTGTCCGCGATCTCCTACTCGCGCGTGCGTGACAATGTATATACACTGTATATGTGGATGTATGTGTATATATGTATGTATATATATATATATGTATGTATATATGTGTGTGTGTATATATATATATATATACATATGTTTATATGTGTGTGTGTGTGTATGTATATATATATATATATATATGACAGCAACACATCACTCACAACAGTGACAAAACAATTACATTGACAATCATATTACGTTATTTTCAAAATGTTTCCTTTTCTTTTTCATTGCTTCTTTAACACACTACTTCTCCGCTGCGAAGCGCGGGTATTTTGCTAGTAGTGCATAAAAGATAGATTCAAAAAATTTTAAATGTAACGTTTACCTGTTTAGATTAAACAAACTGAGATACTGAACAGAAAAAAATCATTAATTTACTGTAACTAATAAACACAACAGACAATTATTAAGAATGAACTGATAAAATGTATTTATCACAAAACCTACCCAGGAAAAGTACAATCGATTCCTGGCAGAGTCTGGTAACTTCCAAAACTACCAAGTCCTACCAGATCCATACTGTGAGACCCACATATAGAGCACTCCAGTTTTAGCATTGTGCTTAATATGGCCATCTTTAGTCGTTTTGTTTCAGCATCATCCTTCCACTGAGCAGCGTGGTGCATAATCTCCTTTTTCACATATTCCCCAACACTTGGATATGGCTCTGTTTCTGTTCCAAAAAAGTCATGACTCTTTGTCAAAAGAGATGAGAACAGTTGACTTGCAGGCTCAACTATTTCAGGTCCTAGCCTTTTTCCTGAACTGCTGTAGAAAACTGGAAGAAAAGGGGGATGACCACCAACATCAACTGCTTGATTTTCTTCAGACATTGACTTGTCATCGAGAAGTTTGTGCTCACATGCCAGTCTAAAGACAGGATTTTCTTTGGATGGTCCATGAATCCAGTTGGCTCCAATTTCCACAATTCCATTGCCTTTAAGAAATAAAAAGTTCATCTCATAACTGAAACTGTCATTCTTATCAGAAATATTTCAGAACTGAGCTAAGCCACAACTTGACTTTACAATTGCTTGATATTTAGTTACTGTAATAGGGTCAAAAATTTTATATATTACTGTCACTGTGTGAAATTAGGCATCATGTAGAATGCCTAGATACCGACAATGGGACATCAAAGTATGAAACAATTAAAATTTTAAACATTTCATAGTCATTCTAAGCAATGCCGAAAGGTAAACCGGCTTGTCATTCTGTATAATTACAGAATGAGCATGGAAAAGGTGCTATATAAATAAAATGTATTATTATTATTATTATAATGGCTAGGTATTATATACAATTCCTTGGGAAAATATATAATATATTAAAGTAACACAGGCATTTCATACTTTGCTTAAACATGTCATGCATTCTACATATTTCTTAGGCATTCTATACAATACCTGCTTTTCACATTGCTGGTAACATATTGGAAAGTAGCAAAGCACACCTAAATAACACTGCCTCAGACCTCATAAAGCAGATGCATTTAAACAATTTCTGAATAATGCCCCTTTCCCAGGACTGGTCCATGGTGGATAAAGCAATATGGAAAACTGTAGATAAAGAAAGAGACATTAAAAAGAAATGGTCTCTCAAAATTACATGTTCAAATCCATCCATCCATTATCTAACTTGCTATACCCTAACTGCAGGGTCACGGGGGTCTGCTGGAGCCAATCCCAGCCAACACAGGGAGCAAGGCAGGAAACAAACCCCAGGCAGGGTGCCAGCCCATCGCAGACATGTTAAAATTCTTGTTGCAAAATATATTAAATAATAAATGGCTGGCCACATTGGTGCAATGAGGTTTTATATTCACGAATATAGCATTTTATTTGGATTTGAGACAGTCAGACAATTTAAGTTGAAAACGCACAACAGACAGTGGATACCCAATTATAAATCATCATGTTTTACACTATGATATCCAGAGGGAGATATCATGGATATTTTTTGTTTTTGTTGTGAATTACTGAAATGTTTTTATTAATTTATTTCAGCATAATTGTTATTTTAGTTAATTTTCTCATTGTTTATCGCTGTGTTATGTGACACCGAATGTGACAGTGTTGCCAATATTAAACATAACAGCATGTGAACATCACCATCTGTTTCTGCATCCCAAAATAATTTAAGACTCTTGCACTTTCTTTGCTTTACATAATTCACCCTTTTGACTATAATTTTGATTTTTCGGCATAAGCCCTCTAAACACTGATTTCTGGTTTTCGTTTTGCACAAACCAGTGTGTTTCTTCGTGCCAGTCCCAAGCCTGGAAAAATGGGGAGGGTTAAGCCAGGAAGGGCATCTGGTGTAAAATTTTGCCAAATCAATATGTGGACAACAATACAAATTTCCATCCCGGATTGGTCAAGCCCCAGGTTAACAACGACCGCCACCAGTACTGTTAGCCAACAGGGTGCTGGCGGAAATTGGGCTACTGTTGGCCGAAGAAGAAGGAGAAGAAGAGGGGGGAGACGTGTCCGGAGGCAGGAGAAGAGGAGGAAAGTAAAGAGAGTGGAACTGAGGGTAGGAACTTTGAATGTTGGCAATATGACTGCTAAGGGGAGATAGCTAGCAGATATGATGGAGAGAAGGAAGGTTGGTATATTGTGCGTGCAAGAGACTAAATGGAAGGGGAGTTAAGGCCAGGTGGATCGGAGGTGGATTCAAATTGTTCTATCATGTTGTGGATGACAGGAGAAATGAGGTAGGAGTTATTCTGAAGGAACAGTATGTCAAGAGTGTTTTGGAGGTGAAAAGAGTGTCAGGCAGAGTAATGATTATGAAGCTGGAAATTGGAGGTGTGATGATAAATGTTGTTAGTGCATATGCCCCGCAAGTTGGATGTGCAATGGATGAGAAAGAAGATTTTTGGAGTGAGTTGGATGAAGTGATGAACAGTGGTGATTGGAGAAGATTTCAATGGGCATGTTGGTCCGATGAGGAGTCAGATGAGGTGGCTCGGGCATCTGATCAGGATGCCCCCTGGACGCCTCCCTGGTGAGGTGTTCTGGGCATGTCCAACCGGGAGGAGGCCCCAGGGAAGACCCAGGACACGCTGGAGGGACTACAGTATGTCTCCCAGTTGGCCTGGGAACGCCTTGGGATTCTCCTGGAAGAGCTAGAAGAAGTGGCCGGGGAGAGGGAAGTCTGGTCCTCTCTGCTCAAGCTGGTGCCCCCACGACCCGACCTCGGATAAGCGGAAGAAGATGGATGGAAGGATGGAGGTTTGTGAAGGGAACAGTGGAGACGAGGAGGTGATGGGTAGGTATGGTGTCAAGGAGAGAAATGAAGAATGTCAGAGGATAGTGGATTTTGCCAAAAGGATGGACATGGCTGTGGTGAATATGTGTTTTAAGAAGAGGGAGGAAAACAGGGTTACATACAAGAGTGGAGGAAGATGCACACAGTTAGATTAGATCCTATGCAGAAGAGTTGATCTGAAGGAGATTGAAGACTGCAAAGTGGTGGCAGGGGAAAGTGTAGTTAAGTAGCATAGGATGGTGGTCTGTAGGATGATGTTGGAGATCAAGAAGAGGAAGAGAGTGAGGGCAGAGCCAAGGATCAAATGGTGGAAGTTGAAAAAGGAACTGCAAGGCTGAGTTTAGGGAGGAGGTGAGACAGATACTGGGTGGCAGTGAAGAGTTACCAGACAGCTGGGAAACTACAGCAGATGTAGTAAGGGTGACAGCAAGAAGGGTGCTTGGCTTGACATCTGGAAAGAGGAAGGAGGAAAAGGAAACCTGGTGGTGGAATGAGGAAATACGGGAGAGTATTCAGAGGAAGAGGGTGGCAAAGAAGAAGTGGGATAGTCAGAGAGATGCAGAAAGTAGACAACAGTACAAGGAGATAAGGCGCAAGGTGAAGAGAGAGGTGGCGAAGGCTAAAGAAAAGGCGTATAATGAGTTGTATGAGAGGTTGGACAGTAAGGAGGGAGAAAATGACCTGTACTGATTAGCTAGACAGAAGGACCGAGCTGGGAAAGATGTGCAGCAGGTTAGGGTGATAAAGGATAAAGATAGAAATGTATTCACAAGTGAGGAGAGTGTGTTGTGCAGATGGAAAGAGTACTTTGAGAGGCTGATGAATGAAGAGAACGAGAGAGAGAAGAGGTTGGATGATGTGGAGATAGTGAATCAGGAAGTCAATGGATTAGCAAGAAGGAAGTAAGGACAGCTATGAAGAGGATGAAAAATGGAAAGGCCGTTGGTCCAGATGACATACTTATGGAAGCATGGATGTGTTTAGGAGAGATGGCAGTGGAGTTTTTAACCAGATTGTTTAATTGAATCTTGGAAAGTAAGAGGATGCCTGAGGAGTGGAGAAGTGTACTGGTGCCGATATTTAAGAATAAGGGGGATGTGCAAGACTGCAGTAACTACAGAGGAATAAAATTGATGAGCCACAGCATGAAGTTATGGGAAAGAGTAGAGGAAGCTAGGTTAAGAAGTGAGGTGATGATTAGTGAGCAGCAGTATGGTTTCATGCCAAGAAAGAGCACCACAGATGCAATGCTTGCTCTGAGGAAGTTAATGGAGAAGTTTAGAGAAGGCCAGAAGGAGTTGCATTGCGTCTTTGTGGACCTGGAGAAAGAATATGACAGGGTGCCTCGACTCCTAGAGCCTTCTTTCAAAGTGCATACTTTTTGCTTCAACAAATGTAACATGCGACAAGTCGCAATATATGATCAAAAAGTTAAAAGTCTTGAATCTGAGCAAAAGATCTGAGTAGCAAAGGTTTAAAAAGAAAGGTTCATATCCACAAATGTGGAGAATAAATATACAAAATGGCAGAACCTACTAAAAAAACAAGGCATCACACGAATGATGAAACATGGTGGTCCATATGACCATGAAAACCGGTGTGAGATTGTGCTATGATATGATTTCAAGACCATCATAAGTTATCATATCACACATTACACTCCAGACCCTTTTTTGAGTTGCGACAATCCGCTGTAAAACGGAGATCTGCACAAAATCCATAAGAAAAGTCTTGAGTTTTTTGAGTTGAAATTTCATGACATGACTTAAACAAAAATCCAACATGAATGCCAATAATATGATGGAAGGCTGGAGGGAAAAGTTATATTGATAAAAGATTAATATATATTAAAAAAAAAAAACACCACACAAACATAAATGAAGGTGCCTGTGTCTCGTTAAGAGAAAATCATTTCACAAACATCTATCTAGTAGCTCAACTCAATGAGCTAACTACAAATATATAATGTCTTTATCACCAGCAACAAGAAGTGCAGTTAATTTCATATTGCTGGAAGTTATGAATAATGGTAGGCACTGGCAACAATAGTAAATGCAAATGGTGCAGTAAGAAATCAATAACATTACATGACTTCACCAAGTTGTGCATTTCTTCATTGGTTTTGCATCCTCGAGAATCCACAGTGGCTTGTTCCTTATTCTTCAGTCATGAATGACTCTAACCCAGAATCTACCAGCCGGTGTTTTTCCGGTAATGAATCTGGATCAAATGCTTCTCCTATTACCACTTTTTTACTGCCTCCATTTAATTACTGCTTTAATCTTCTTGTTTTCAATCAAACACCTCACACCTCTGGCAGGATAATGCTTAAAAATGCTAGGGCAGTTGAACACATTTCACTGAATTTAGTTACGGGTGTTTGAATTGGTGGAATATTTAAGGTTTGCACATTTTATTACTGTAACAAATTGTATTATATAAAACAAAATATTGTAAAGTTAACTGATTGATATGCTTTTACATCTTCATAAACGTAATTTGGAGCATACGTTATTTCTGCTTTCAACATACACGATACCACAGCAAGCTGAAGTTTTGAGTGTACTTTTCATCTCAGAGCACACCGGTCTTAATGCTCTCCTTACTACTCTTGCTTGCCTTAGCTTCTGTTCTGCATAAATAATGAAAAAAGTTATAAATTCTTTTGCTGGCTAAAGCAGCAAACACATTTTATTTTGGAGAGTAGCTTAAATGAAAAGAAAAACAGGCCTGAGGCTGATAAAATGTAGAATTGTTTTATTTTAGGCAGGGTGTTATATCTTCATAATAAGGGTTCTTGGTTATTTGGAATTGTCTTGGTTTCAGAGATTCCAACTTTATCCAAGAAATAATATTTTTCAAATTATGTTGTGCTGTAGTGCCTAAAGTTGTAACCATCCCTAACCTTTAAAAACACCCAAAGACCACCTACGTGCGTGAATATTAAGAAGCTATCAATAAATAAGCACGACAGGCAACGCAGCAGCGGCACTCGGCTCAATACATCAAAGAGTGTGACCAACAAACTGCTGTTGATCAAGGCATCATTTTCATCTGGCAAACCGTAACAACAAACATTGGACAGATATAAAGTGCAGCGACTCATGGAAAGGCATAGAACAGATTCAGACCGTACATAAAAAAGGCCTTTGAAAGTTAATTTGAACCTTAGACTTAACATACGGGATAGTGAGCTGTAAATATTTGTGTCAAATGTGTATACCATAACATTATGCAGGTATGTCATGACTGGGTTATTAACAAATGCTCCATTCATTTCTGCAGCGACCGACTGAATTATGAAGCTGGACCACTCAGACATCTCTCTATATATAAAATCCAATGTTTGTCTGCCTGACTGTCTGTCTGCTTTCATGAGAGAACTACTTAACAGATTTAGATCAGGTTTTTTTCTATAATTTGCTTGAACATTCCAGTTGATCTTGTGACTTCTGTCATCGCACTAAGTATCATATTTTGCTTGCAGGAGGGATTTATTTGCGCTAATACGAGAGAGAGAGAGGCTGCGGACCAAGGGCAGTTAGGAGACCTGGGTTCGCTTCCCAGTTCTTCCCTGTGTGGAGTTTGCATGTTCTCCCTGTGTCTGCGTGGGTTTCCTCCAAGTACTCTGGTTTCCTCCCACAGTCCAAAGACATGCAGGTTAGGTGCATTGACAATTCTAAATTGTCCCTGGTGTGTGTGTGTGTGTGCCCTGTGGTGGGCTGGCACCCTGCCTGGGGTTTGTTTCCTGCCTTGCACCCTGCGTTGGCTGGGATTGGCTCCAGCAGACCCTTGTGACCCTGTAGTTAGGATATAGTGAGGTGGATAATGGATGGATGTTTCACTACTACACGGGCGGAGCCACAGGGGACAGCCAGTAATGTATACATTTAAGTCTCACCATTCACAATTAGACCACAATTGAAACTGAAAAATGGAAGCCTTCAGAGTTCTTACTTCACAGATGCCTGGAAATAATTGCTGGAGAGCTAAGTCAGGTTTTCATATCTTGGGGCTTAAAATAATTGCACACACTAGGGATATTTTAGAATCACCAATGCACCAAACCTGCATGTCTTTGGAGAACATGCAAACTCCACACAGGGAGGACCTGGGAAGCGAACCCGGGTCTCCTAACTGTGAGGCAGCAGCGCTACCCATTGCGCCACCATGCCACGCCTAACCCAGAATTCCTCAAAGCAATAATTTGAATCAATGCATACAAAATTTGTGTGCTAGACTAACATCCCAATATGACCTGATTTGAACTGCTTTATTTATGAGTAGCAAATCAGGTTGTGATTACTGCTTATGTTCTATATTTCAAAGTTTAACGCTTCTTTATTTAGTCATGTTTATATAAGATAATATTAAATTTGCCTTCTCAGCTGCATCTAATAAAAGAAAAAAATAAACAAACAGAGACGAGATTGGTAAAGCTAGGGCAGCTTGATTTTGCACATTTACACAAAAATAGTAAAGGATACATATCAAACTTCTACTATTTTCTCCAGTATGCCTTATTAAATGAAACTACATTATTTATCTTTTAAGAACTAGGGGGCTTTGCCCCCTGCTCGCTTTGCTCGCCCAACCCGCCGCACACCTGCCCGCAAGCCTGTGCTACAAGCCAGCCACTTTGCGTCTCTGCCGTTTGAGTTGTGCAGAGGGGGGCTGAACGCACCCCAAGGTGACGCGGTCGCTCCTCTGACACACCCTCTTAAACAGTGATACAATAGGAAACACTTACAGTTTTTTTTTCTCCTCTTTGCTCGATCAGCTGCTGGTTTGCTGCTGCTGCTGTACCGCGTGATCGGCTTTACGCACAGCGCACTTCTGTCATATCACCTATATCCATATAGTCAATCTCTTTTCGCTTTTTTTGATTTTGATTCCATGTTTGGTGACAATGCAACGTATAACTGCCCGTGAGTGAATATTGTTTCTTTTCTCTCTACAAGAAATGTGTCTGACATAACCATGCAGGATTTTCCATATCTCTTTGCATAAGGTCTTGTCTCGCAGGGCTTCCAGCCCCAGGCATGGTTACATCTCTTACGCATGAAAGTGTCTCTCTGCGACAATCATGTCTTGTCTCCTTCCAAGATTTTTTTTTATAATAGAGAGATAAATTAGTTATTCTGTAAACAATTTAGGCTTAAAAGAAAATACTTTCCTAACCTAATAGTTATATGTAATATAAATGAATAACGTGTCAATGCTGCATGTTGTAGTAAAGTACTTTGAACCTGTGACCATACTTGTTACAATGTCACCCTCTGAATTGACATTCAGCCCTGGGAGAAATGTGATCACATGCTACAGGGCAGCAACTAAAGTCAGACACTGGGAAAAGGATGGAGCTTCTAGGAAATAACTTGCAAATATACTGGTGAATTTTAAATGATGAAAAAAAATTGAAAAGTTCCAGTTCTAAAACAAAAAAGTGAGAAAGAAATTCAGAAGTTCCAGTTTTTGTTGTTTATGATTCATGATGACACCTCAGGTTTATCACAGCAAAGAAAATATTTGCAGCAGCACACAATTTCTATCATTTTATCAACTTAGAAGAGCTTATTTATGTATTTATTGATATTGGAGTAACATATTGGTATTGTCACTCAGGATTGTGGAAAACGTCGTAATCTCTGTTTGAGGTAATCCATACTCCAAATTACTGGACGTGTGTGCCTTTATTCAGTATCAAATCCTGGGATATAATGGGGAGATGAATACAGACACATATAAGGTTGAGGACTGCAATGTGAGCTGGGTTGAGGAACAGTAATGAATATGCAGACTCATGCCAGTGTCTACTCAAGTGACTGTGAAGCTGCAAGAAAGGCAGAATGGCATATGGCATACCCCTTAGCAATTTTTAGCATAGTGTACACGCATTTCCAGCTTAAACTAAAAAAACACACAAAACAAAAAAAGTGTGTTATCAGAGTTTAGCAAAGTGATAACTTCTTACTTTACATACACTGAGAAATTTGCTTTTGGGAGTAACATTACAGGCAGGTCAGTATTTCTTAAAGTAAAACATTCTGGGAAAATAAAGTGGCAAAACCACATTAAACGTCTTGTTTATTGCAATGCTGTTCGAAGGTTACTTATGATAAGCAATGAACTTTGATTTATTACATTAAGAGTTTAGTTAAATATTACTAAGTATTACTAGAGTGAGCATTGTTGAATACAGGGACACTTACATAAAATCTATTCAAAAATTGGTATCTCGGTTCAAAAGTAAAACAAGTGAATGACCTTTTTGAGTACTCATTTGGATAGAAGTTAAAAGCATTTTTATTAGCAGAACGGTCGAGACAGGTCTCTTCAATTTGAGTACATGCCCGATTTATCTGTTACTACATGTGCAGTACAAGCTTGAAAACAAAATGTATTTTTTTAAATAAAACACTTTAGATTATTTTTTGTGGTGCTTGATTATACTTTATCTTTTATGAGTGAAAGTAGAGATATTAACATTGTATGTTATTGTGGATTTTACCTGAATATTTCATTTTCTATCATATCTTATAATCAGATTTATTAGTCTATGACTGTATTTTATATGTTCTGCAACAAACTGAAACCCCGTCTGGGGATGGTTTCTATTTTGTGTTCAGTTCTCTCAGGTTACACTCCATTCCTTCTAGAACCAAGTTTTGTTATCGTCACTGTATTAATAGAAATCAGCCTTAATGAGAGATAAAGGTTGATGAAGACAAAAGTGGCCAAATGTTACACCTCCAACCTTCATTTTTTTTTTTTAGCTTGGGAATAACTTTTAGCTATTTTTGTTTTTGCATAAAAGTTGTATTGCGGTGGGCTGGCGCCCTGCCCAGGGTTTGTTTCCTGCCTTGCGCCCTGTGTTGGCTGGGATTGGCTCCAGCAGACCCCCGTGACCCTGTAGTTAGGCTATAGCGGGTTGGATAATAGATGAATGGATGGATAAAAGTTCTAGCACTCTTTCACTGACTGCATCAGGTAACACCTTTTCCACACTTTATTGAACAATTGACTTTGCCTTTATCATGTCTGCCACTTTAGAATCTCTAAAATCAATTAACCAATTTGAATTATAATTTTTGTTTTGGCAAGAAAGAAGTCTCTAGTATTATGCAAACAAATTTTATAAAACAAACTAATTAGGTGTAGGTAGTTGAACAGAATTCTTCACAGCTACTGTGTGACTGCTGTGGCAGACAAGTTCATCATAATAACTATTCACAGTGGCTCTAAAATCCATACTGACCCCTACTCTCTCTTCTGTTTCTTTTTCCGGTTTCTTTGTGGTGGTGGCCTTTGCCACCATCACCTACTCAAAGCATCAGGATGCACCAACATTGATGGACTGAAAGCCAGAAGTCTACGTGACCATCATCATCAGGTCCTTCCATGAAAACCCTAAATACAAAGAGGACTGTTTGATTTATGTTAGGTAGAATGCCCAGAGGGGACTGGGCGGTCTCATGGTCTGGAATCCCTACAGATTTTATTTTTTTCTCCAGCCTTTGGAGTTTTTTTGTTTTTCTGTCCACCCTGGCCATCGGACCTTACTCTTATTCTATGTTAATTAATGTTGACTTATGTTTATTTTTTATTGTGTCTTCTATTTTTCTATTCATTTTGTAAAGCACTTTGAGTTACATTTTTTGTATGAAAATGTGCTATACAAATAAATGTTGATTGATTAATTGATTGAAGTTCAACAAGACCCAATGCTCCATTTTATTACTGGACACTTGAAGCAGTACACACAACATACAAGGTTTAACTATACAGCCACCGATTTTCTGCTTTACTTGTGTAGTTTTACGAGAAGGGTTGGAACCTCTCTTGGCAGCATTAGATGCAAGGCAAGCATCAACCATAACAGGACATACTCATACACACTCAGACCCTCACTCATACCTGTCTACTCAAATGAAAAGTTGGCAGTACTAGTATGGCATACCCTGCACCGACATTTCTCTAAACTGTTCAGCTAATCAGGTGCACACAGCCTTTATTTCAACATACAGCACTATTTAATTTTTTGTTCTGTGTATTAACCAAAGTGTACAAATACCAACAGTAAAACCTTTTTTGCATGATGAAGCTCTATACACTGAGAAAAGTGGAAAAAGTCACATCTCACTCATAACAATAATGAAACAATAATAATAATAATAATATATTTTATTTAGAGCGCCTTTCAAAAAACTCAAGGTCACTGTACAATCAGGTTAAAAAAGATAAAAACATTCAATGACTAGAAAATTTAAAACCCAAATAAAACATCAGAATAAAACAAGCATCCAAACACACAACCTCAATGTTTCCTCATAAATCTAGCAACTATTAAGTAGAAACCTACAAAACATACACATTCACTTCTTAAAAGAAGATGTAACAAGACTAGAACAGGACAGTACCAACTAGTTCTACCATTTTATCCATCCATCCATTGTCCAACCCGCTATATCCTAACATTTTATGGCTAGGAAAAAAAAATCAGGAAAACATAGTTTTCTTGAAATATCCACATTTTTTACCGGTTTCCCATTTAGGAAAGGAAGAATTTACAAGTTTCAAAATAAGGTCTATACTTCACTAGTAATTCTTGCTGTTCGTGGTACCAGAGGGTGACAACATGTCACATGTGAGTCAGACAGGCGACATGCTCTGAACAATGATAGACTTGATGTTGAGATATTACAGATATTTAAACTTTTAATGAGCATTTAATTCGAGCAGACAACAAATGTTAACCTAAAATGTTTTTAAGAGTCATTTTTAAACACTTGCTAAATGAATGTTGGCAGGGATTCATAGCGACAAAGTCATTGATCACCATGTTCCAAAGTTAATGATAATGATGGAGCACAATGAATTGCACAAAAGAACATTGTACTCACAGGTTACAATGTGTTGTTTCATAGGCTAAGAATACACAGATAAAACAAAAGAAAAATAATACTATTATAAACTAATCTGAAATCAATCCAATTTCTGGGAAAACTTGTTTTCAAAAACAGTATAAACACAGGCAAGAAAAAAGCAAGAATTGATGGTAACTTAAAATGTGGTGCATTTACTATAACAAACAGTATGTAAAATATAAACATGAATAAATGAGTATAGTGTTTACTGTATTTTCCTCACATGTGATTTTATACCATTAACCAAAAAACTCTGCATAGATTGTGATTGTTAAACATCAAAAGAACAAAGCATCCATGTTTAGGGCTTCAGGGCCTTAAGGTACAGTGCACCTGTTTTTCATTTGCTGGGCTTCATTTTTTAATTTTTTTCATAAAAGTTACTAGGAAAGCTTTACACACAAGTATAAAAATCATTTAGTATTGCAAATCAGGCAAGCAATACAGGTAAAATTCTGGTGTAGTCTTCTTGAAAGATAAAGCACTAGTTTAAATTCTGTACATATTAAAAGAATGTCCAGATGGTGCATTGGGCACATTAAACTTTAATGCTCAGCTGAGAAAAACAAAATGGGGATCTGAAAGTTAATATCTTTTATAAGGGTAATAGACAATTATGTAAGTATCTATGGTAAAAAACATACAGTATCATATGTCATGTATGTATGTTTATTTTTGTTTGTATTTACACAGTAAAACATTTTAAACTCGGCCTAAATGAAACAGCATTCAATGTGTAATCCACAAACATGCAGTGATGGACAGGTTTGGTTGAGTTCTGACAGGTCTAAGCAAAGCTGGAACACAAAATGCCTGGAAATCAATGGATGGATTTAGTTACATGCATGTCATTTTATTGGAATACAACAACTCATTTCATCTAGTCTGGAAGGTTGTGGTGTGCCACACTGAAAACAATATTTCCTTTGTTCACAGCCTGACACTGCAGCCTTTAATTTGTATTATTCTTTAACAACTGTTATGCTCTGGCAACACTGTAGTGGGTGTAAATTATTTTGCACGCCTACACATGCTGGCAGCTTCATTCGTTCAGTACGAACCAGAACACAAAAGAAACATGAATTGAAAGTCAGCAGACAACCTAAGCTGTGCTTCACAAGATGGCTGATGTATTTAAAAGATTTTGGCACAGTACACACTGTATGCCTATGCAAGATGGGACCAGACTGTGCAATCACCATTTCTAATAGACAGACAGACAGACAGACAGATAGATAGATAGATAGATAGATAGATAGATAGATAGATAGATAGATAAACTATATAATACATGCTAGATAGATAGATAGATAGATAGATAGATAGATAGATAGATAGATAGATAGATAGATAGATAGATAGATAGATAGATAGATAGATCTTTATTTGTTAATTAGCAATGCTGTCTCAGAGCCCTTTGTTAGAATATCAGGCTTGGTTGTTGCCTGGCTGGTGTGAGCAGAGTCTTATCTTCAGCTATCTTGATTTCCCTTCCGTGCCCCCCCCGTGTTGTTAAGCCGACTGACGTGTCTGCGTGGGTTACCTCTGGGTGCTTCGGCTTCCTCCCACAGTCCAAAGACATGCAGGTTAGGTGCATTGACGATCCTAAATTGTCCCTAGTGTGTGCTTGGTATGTGGGTGTGTGTGCCCTGCGGTGGACTTGCGCCCTGCCTGGGATTTGTTCCTACCTTGCGCCCTGTGTTGGCTGGGATTGGCTCCAGCAGACCCCTGTGACTCTGTGTTAGGATATGGCGGGTTGGAAAATGACTGACTGACTGACTATTCCAAATGACTGTGAGTGTGAATGTGTGCATGAATGGGTCCTGCGATACTCTGGTGTCCAGTATAGAGTTGGTTCTTGGCTGGTTTTCAGCGCTGCCAGGATAGTCTCTGGACCCTTGTGACCCAGATGCAGATTAAGTGAGTATGAGATTATTATGATCTATATGTTTCTTTTTCCATTACAGGGTGATAGCAAACCAGAGCCTGCTAGGACACTAATGAGTGCAAGGCAACCTTAGATAAGATGTTAACCCTTTGCAAACCACCTGCACACTCTCCCACTCATTCATACCAGACCAATTTGCATGCATTAATTAATCTTAGAGGAAATCAAGAATGCATAAAGAAAACTTTAAAAGTATGACTTAAAAAAACATAATGTAGTTAGTGGGACCTTGTGGGGAACTCCCACACAATAATGTCAAAATGGCCAAAAGTATACTACACTTGGTATGTTTATTAATGATAAAGTGCAAAGGGAGGAGTACAAAAGGAAATCAATAAGAGGCAGGCAACCAGAGAACAAGTACCCTGCAGCTACTTTGGATATAGAAATATGGGTCCTGATCTCTGTATAGTAAGTAAGGTGATAGACAGAAAGATAGATAGACAGACAGACAGATAGATAGACAGACAGATAGATAGATAGATAGATAGATAGATAGATAGATAGATAGATAGATAGATAGAAAATGTGTTTTAATAGAAGCACAATATAAAAATAATTAGAATTATATTAAGACAAACAACAAACCCCTCTCAAATGCACACAAGAATAACTAAAAAGAAAGAAAATGTCTTGCCTTGGCAGTCACAGTTACATTAAGGCGTTATGCAGGTGTATTTCTATTGGTGTAAATGAGTCCCAGTTGTGTTTCTTGACACACTTCTGCTGAACAATTCATTGGCTCAAAGTCCTTAGTGTTACTGTGTCAGAGAGAGGATGTGCAGCATTGTTCATAATGGCACTCAATTGTATTTTAATTCTGTCCCTTGCTACTACCTCCAGGGGGTCCACAGTGTGTCCCATAACTAAGTGCCTGCCCTTTTAATTAGCCTGTTGACTCGGTGTGCCTTTTTTGAGGTCATGTTACTGGCAAAGCACACCACACAAAAAATCTCACTGGCCATCATAGGGAGGTAGAATATGTCAAGGATGACAATACTCATATAAAAGAAACATAGTCTCTTAAGAAACAAGAGTGTAATCTGTCCTTACTTATATAGTTCCTCTATGTGTTGAGACCAGCCTAACCTGTCACTGATGTGGACCCCCAAATACTTGCAGCAGTGCACCGTATCCACATCTACAACCTGAATAGTGATTAGGTGTAGAGAGGCTCTTTCATGCGGCAAAAGTCAATGACCAGTTCCTTGCTTTAGCTGATGTTGCGTTGCAGGCTATTCTTTCTGCAGCTATAAAAAAAAAAACTTCTCCAACTGACACCTCTGCTTGTCAATATACTCCATTAATGCAGAATCATGAGATAATTTCTGCAAGTGACATGATCTGGTGTTATATCTGAAGTTCAACATTTATAGGGTGAAGATTAAAGGAGACTCTTGCTTAAGGCACATATAAGCCACTTCTCGTCAGGCATGGCTCTTTTTTTGAGACAAAGACATGAGAGTTACTCCCTTTACTGACCCCTTGTGATCCTGTACTCCTGATCCTTCAGTAGCTCCTAGGAAGTTTAGTTTCCAAGGCAAGGCCAGGGACTGTCTGTAGTCTTTCTATTGATAAAAGAAGAGAGTGTAGGCCTCCTGTCAGTCCTGCTTAACCATGACCTTGAATGGGCAACCTAGCACTAGCCTACCCAGCAAGTAGTAAAGTGCTGCCATCTGTCAGCCAAGACATTTTGTGACCTCTTACAAGCCAGGCCATGCTTCTCTCTGTGTTTCTAAATAGGCATCTGTTGTATCTCCTGCCAACAGCAATTCCTGGAGTCACTCCATCTCAAATTAGACTGCCAGGTATGTCTGCTGCCAATTGGAAAACTCAGTAATATTTCTAGTCTGAGCAGCTTGAAACAAAACAATGAAGTAAATGCTTCTAACTGACAGTGAATGTCATCATTTAAAACCTGAGTTCAGGCAACTCGTTTAGCTACAATACTTTCCTCACGAATGGGAACACAACTGATCAAGGACTGTGTCTGGTTACTGCAGCAAGTAACAATATGGTACCATCTAAATACATCTTGAACTTGCTATATATTCACATTGTTACATTTAACGTGTTTACATGCATGTACTGTATTATAGAACTATGAGATTGTGTTTATATTAACTTCTTGATCTTACATTAGTGTCATTAAAGATTTTATTATCTGATTTGATTTTGCATACACATGCAACATTAGTTTACTTAATAAAGCAGAACCACAATTTAACAGTTCCATGTTTAAACATTTCCTCACATTTTACATTTTTGAATGGTGAGTGGTGGTAACGGCTGGTTTTTCACAAGGAACATTAATTTTGGCAAAAAAGGAGGAATGTTTGTGTTATGCTTACATTTTATTACATAAATGTTTGTACATCAGTACTTTACTATATTAAAAACAGTGATGCAAAATTTATATATGTTCTGTATCTTTATTGCAACAAATAAAAAAAATTACTAAACACTAAATTTTACAATTTTTTAGCTAATTCAGCATTTAACAATTTCATATTAATTTTTAAGTGGTTACCAGCACAATGATGGCTGTACTGTATGTAAAGAAAACACAGGACATGCAATTGGCAAGATGAGGTGCATTTTTCATTGCACTGTTAAATAAAATGAACAGCTGCAATTATTACATCAAAGGCAATAATTGTCAATTATTATTTTTTTCATAATCGTGCACCTCTATTAAAACATTCAGTTCATTGCATATACCAAGTAAATGTGCAGCCTGCAAATGTCAATACTGTATTTAATTAGTCAATTAGTAATTCAGTGTATATTGCTGTTGATCAAAACCCTCCAAATCGTTTTAACTATACAAGATTACAGACATTCATATCTGACTGAGGTGACCACTTTTGCAGGACATGCTATATGGTGAAATTTTATTTATATCTGAAATTCCTATCATTTCTAACTACCTGTAATCAGTTTAAAAGAATAAAGTTTCTTGTGATGTTGTGTTTTGAAATGACCATCAACAAAAGTCAAGGTCTGTCAGTACGAAAAGCAGGACTTGATCTGCGACAGGAATATTTCACTCATGGGCAATTGCATCTAGCATATTCCTGAGTAAGGTACTCCAGTAAACTAAAAAAAAATAAAACAATAAAAATAAAAAATAATTATTGTATGCATAAAAGTACTCAGTTACATACAGTAGATAGTATTTCTGATACATCCGATTAGGAAATTTCCACTCTGGTAACACATCCATATATTCAGAAATGGTTAATATTATCTAATTCGGTACACTAAACGTATTGCACCAATAAACAATACAATAAACAATTAATATACTATGCTGAATATGACAAATAGGTACTTCAAAAATATTAAATGAACAAAATAACGCTACTATCTCCAGCATTACAATTAAGTATTATAAATGACCTTTAATTTTATTTATAAATTATAAAATTACTATTTCTACTTTTCACCGTTATCTAAAGAACCGTTAGGCAGGGCCCCTTGACATAACGGTAGTTCAGATCACAAGACTATTACGGAAAACAGCGAACTTAATGACTCCATATGGATCAATCCAGACAGAATGTTTCCCGGTCCAAAACTTACCTAGATTTTTCAGTTACTTTAAAAAATACCAAGCAATTAAAAAAGAATTCTGTACATATTTTAACATTTGACCGAACAGTAACTAACAAAGCTTCGGGGATCCGAGTTGTTTTCTTGTAGTGTTTTGGAGATTTCTACCGTCTCCACCACATAGTTTTTAGGAGGATTGCTGCCATTAGGTTTAGCCTAAGGTTTTGGAAGACCGCTTCAGTAACAGTAACACACTAGCAGAAATAAGAAATTGGGTGGATTGCTAGATGTTGCTGCCAACACATTTACACTGTACTCTGGATGACGGGTTCGCATTTAATGAACAGGGACACAGGCTACGGTCCTTTTGATGCTTTATCTTTCCACATTACTGCACTCACGTTAAGATTTTTTTTACAGAAACAAGAGATCGCATTTTATTTATAGTTGTTAATGGGTCTGCGAAAAATAAATGAATAAACTGAAATAAAGTTCAAACTGTATTTTTTCTAGAAAATGATGAACAAACTTAAGGTCTTAAAGCTGAATCATGTAGCTACAACTAGAGATCAACCACAAAAATGCCATTTCTGCCTGCAGGTTATTTTTCATATTTTATACAACTGACTGAGGTGAAAGGTCGGCACTGCGTCATAAACTCTCAGAATTCAGATTATGTTTTCTCCGATTTGTACAAGCGCTGAATTTCGTAGGGCACTTTCATGAAACATCTGCAATGGGATTCATGGAGGTTAGCGTCTGATAACACGTAAATGCGGCGTTTGTGTAATTTTAAAAATAGGTAAGCGCCAATGAAAGGGCATCATTTACCCTTTTTTCTAGAATGCGAGACTGGTCTTAACGATTCCTTGAACGAGCCACTGATGCCCGGCTATTAGTTCTCCAAATTCCCACGGCTAAACAATCCGCCAAAACCTGCCATTTCAATACAGTGCTGCGAAGATGTACCGAGATGCAGAAGCAGCTCCCACTTCACTTCCTTAAACATAAAGAAACAATCGGTTTACTTTCACTTTAACTCACTTACCGAACGTGGTGCTTTTTATTCTACCTCCACTTCTTCCGCTAGCTTCCAGTATCTTCACGTTTTTGAAGCCGTGCTGGGTGAGCTTGAGCGCAGCCCCGATCCCTGAAATTCCGCAGCCGACGATCACTATATGCGCGTCCAGTCCCGCCTGCATGGCCATCTCTGTCCCAACTTTGTCGTCAATGACGAGGAAGGCCTCTCCGCTGCGTTCGGATTCCACAGACACCGCAGCACTCTGGTGTACAATGCCCAGCTACTGACAGTGCTGAGTAAGCACGTGGGAAATTTACACAACAAACCAGCTGACGGCTTTAACGTTGCTAATGGTAACTTTACATTCCGTTCATAAGCTGTTTATAGCTGTGTATAAGTATCGCCATGATGTTTGATAGCGTGCTGCGATCGTGTAAACACTGAAGTATAGTCAGCTTGACGTTTGTCATACGCTACGTCAGGTAATGAAGTCATTGAAGCAAACTGTAAGCGTAATCTGGCAAAAATGTACATTTATTCTCTAAACTTTTTGTAATTATCATGCGTTTAAATAAAACAAAACAAATGAAAATCAACGCTAAATAAAATATCCATATCGGTACAAATTGTACATAAAATGTATAACTTCGGAATTTATTCACAGCCTTTATATTTTTTATGAACCTGGGGTACATTTCACTAAAGAATCGTAACACTAAGAACGTCTTAACTGCGATCTTAAAACCAGCCCTTGGTTTTCCAGGATTACGGGGGTTTTCCGAAATCCATCATCACCAAACTAACACAGCATCCTCGGCAATCCACAGCCCCGAGCCACCCATATGTGCCACTTAAACCGGCCATCTTTTAGGTCAACCGATGTGATAGACCTTTAGGTCGGTAGTGACTGTAAAGGGTGGAAAGGGCACAAAATGAGACAGGATGTGTTACATTTTAATCCTTGAAAGAAATTGCACTTTTATTTCTGTGTTTTTAATCTCACTGGAAATTTGGATGTAACACCAGGGACATTATAATATTAAGGACCTTGGCAAAAGTATTTGCTCATTATAACCGATTACGTCAGATTATCAGAAAAAAAAAACACTGTATCCTCTCCACTGTACACATACTTTTTTTTTTTAATATACTGTACATCCTAAAAAGTAGAAAGAGCAAATAAAAAGAGTTACATGAAACAACAATTGTATAGGAATGGTTTAAATCATAGCACATAACTTACATGCTATACATTTTTAACATGAATGCAAAATGAACAAAATGTTATGGATCAGCATTCCTGTATGATTCAACAGAATGAATACCATTTTATGTTGCCACACTTTATGGAATTTCAGTAGTGCATTATTTCAGAACATGGCATAATTATGCCAAGGTGATTCTTATGAACTTGATCACGTATGTCTAGTACTTTAGCCATGTCCAAGTCCCTTTGTGTGTGACTGTCAATAATGGGAAGAAAATACATAGTAACTGCAAACCTCATCTATATCTATAACACTTATGTAAATTCTGTGAAGTTGCCCGAATTGATAGAATCTCTGGTCTCGTCATGTTAAGTCCTGTAGCAAAGCACTAAAGTTGCAACTATTAAACACATGAATACAGCCCTGTTCTTTCTCACCATTTTATACTTTGCCACTTTTGGCTGTGTACCCTCGATATGTTCCACTCTCAATTTGCCAAGTACTGTATTATCAGTACTGTATACTTCTTAAGAATGCATCCATTTTTTGTTTTAAAAATTTGTTAGAAACCCACCTCCAAAGAGTGAAACCTCAAAAAGGATCGCACTCGAATGTTGAAGTAAGTTTATTATTAAATTTATTATTCAACTTCTTAACCACATTCTTGCCATTGCTCTACTTTTCTGTTTCATTTTTAGCCCATCTGAAAGAACATTTCTTTAAAATTCTTTTCCACATCCTTTGCATTTCCCACCCAGCCATAGCCCACCAATTACAACTCTCAAGATATTCAACTAAACTGCTATGATGCACAAATAGGATTATTTACAAGTTACAAAATCTATAATTTTATAAATTACAGACAGCATAAATGGGGTGACATTATTTGAACAGTTTCAGCAGCTGTCTTCTTAACACAAAATAAATCTGATAAGCTTCAAACAGCAAAAGACAGCGGTTCAATAAATACATTATGGGAATAGCCAATCGGGTACATTTAAGATCAACAATTTGTAGTGTCTTTCAGGAAGGCATCATAAATTACATATTTGATGGCTTGTTGACCAATGAATGTTCACAATTTTGTTGTATTAACATAACGTGTGGATGATCTTTCACCATAGAAATCCATCTGTCTGTCTACCTCCAGATAAGAAATAAAGCAAGTTCCTACTTCACTTTTGTGCCAGGAATCCTGCTTGTGCTGAGCTTGTTAAAAAAAGCACCCCAGAGTAGTACACCCCTGGTAAAGACCATAGTATATTTCTGTATATGACAGTAAACAGTAGCCTACCTAGCTTCAACAGTGCCTGTTACGTACAATGAAAAGGAGACACAGATTACTAATGGGTCAACAAGGGGAAAGGGGTTTGAGCCACTGTAGCCACCCCTTTGTGCATGTCCCTTTTAGCCACCATACAGAACACATTAAACACCTGACAATTCATTGAACATTTAAAATGCTAAAATTTATACCTGAGAAATTTCAATAATGAAATGCATGTATTCATATGTTTGATAATAAACAGATACACTGTTAAGTAAATGAAAATTAGGTATATGGTTAATAATTTCAAATTTTAAAGTTGTAATAATTATCTGTTCTTTAAAGTTCTGAAGACTGTATGTGCTAAGGTTCATTTTTCTGTATTCCAATTGGTTATGTCGAGAAGAAGGACAAAGCAAAATGGAAGGGCAATAACGGGGGACTTGTGCGGTTGTGGAGAGACAGTACAGATGCAGTGGTGAAACCCTTCTCAGAAGAATATCCATTCAATTCTGTGTTTGAGCCTCAACATCCCAACACTCACAGATTATTTGAGTTAAATCATTATGTTGATACCCATTCACACTCCCAGCCTATTGAAGTGTAGTTGCATCTGCTGCATTGAGCATAAAGATGACTTGCAATCACTGAGGAATTTTTATGGATGTTGTGACAAACTGGCCTAGGAGTACCCACAATACCTTTGTTAGTTTGTCAGTAGGTGAGAAACAGTGAGATTTGTGGTAGATGGTGTGGACGAAGACTTCACACAAGACAGCAGGTGTGGTTATAAAGAAGCTTTATTTTGCAGAGTCACAGTGAGAAGAGTTTCAGAAAAACAGACAATCAAATATACATGACAGCGTCAGGGCTCTTCTGAACCCCTTCTGTTGGGTGGGGCAAGTTTTAATATCCCTAGAATGCGTGATTTAATATCATTATGAAATGTAACAGTCAACACGTTTATTATACACAATCCTTGAGCCCCTTCAATGCCCCTTATGCAACTTGATTTCTTGGCCCCTTTTGTTATGGCGTTCAGATGTAAGCTAAGGGACAACGTGATAAGGCAGACTCATGTGTGGAATGCTTAGACCTTGAGTCCTTTGCACAAATATTTTTCTGTTTGCTAAAACAAAGCATGCTTTTACGTAATGTATGGTTTCTTAAAGCTTACTTCTCAGACATGAATTAGTACCAGGGAACGAAGAGAACATTCATCTTCCATAATGGCTACTGGGTAAGGGTGGATATCCCATTCCTGCATACCTGTTGATATCTGAATCTAAATTCCAGATGGCAGCTAAAGAACAATACAATTCCACCCCTAACTAAAGGCATAACAATTAAGGAAAAAAAAAAACTGCAACTGTCTTTATAGATCGGTGGATGGCATCCAATTTTTATTTCACTGCTGTGATAGCATGGTGTGAAGTGCTGTACATCTTTGCCATTAGAGCAGGTGTTACTGGTGAGATGATGCATTGTGGTTTTATTCTTTTGTGTATCCTTTGTTTCACCCTTCACAACTAATCAAATTTAGCAAAACGTAACACCCCAAATAGGTTATTTGGGATGGGAATGCAGTATGGACAGAAATTGTCTGGAGATGACATTACTCAATTTCCTCTTTAAATAGTAACTTTGATGAATAATCTTGAATTCATTGTGAAACTTTTATTTCACATTTCATAAATGTTCAGTGTAATGTCCCCTAATAACATACTAATTTATCTGGAAACATTAAAAGTGCTTGGTTTATTGAGAAAATTCGTATTGTTTTTTTTATTTTATATGGCAGCTCAAGCTACCCACCAGCATTTGAAATAAGGAATTAACAGTGACCAGTGCAAGGAAGGTGCTGTAATAAAGAGAACCTACTGTTACAAAGATCTCTCAGGCTGGCACTGAGGTGTGGACCAGGAGTAGGTGGAGGGTGGCAGAAGGAATGGAGCAGGCTGGAGCACAAATGTGCCATAAAGCACTTGTGGCATCAGAAAGAGCAGGACTATGGGAGTGTTAAGACTCCACGCCTTGACAAGGCCCACGGCAGAGAATGGTGCCAACTAGTCCATCAAGAGGTGAGAGCTGGCTCCTCCTAAACTCCGCTTGATTAACCCCAACAAGGGTCTCAATGGTTGTAAGAATCAAAGCACCCCATACTCTGGGTACATCACTCATGTGGTGTCTATGTGCGTCAGCAGACATATTTTGTGAATTGAACTATTTCTTTATTCTAATTTCTCATTGTCTCTTAATCATGGTATATATGAATAGTATGAGAGAACACACTTGAGTGACAAAAGCAGATATACTCAGCAAAAAAAGAAACGTCCCTTTTTCAGGACTGTGTATTTCAACAATAATGTTTTAAAAATCCAAATAACTTTACAGATCTTCATTGTAAAGGGTTTAAACAATGTTTTCCATGCATGTTCAATTAACCATAATCAATTAATTAACATGCACCTGTGGAATGGTCGTTAAGACCTTAACAGCTTACAGAAAGTAGGCATTTAAGGTCACAGTTCTAAAAATGCAGCACACTAAAGAGACTTGTCTACCGACTGTGAAAAACACCCAAAGAAAGATGCCCAGGGTCCCTGCTCATCTGCGTGAACGTGCATTAGGCATGCTGCAGGGAGGCATGAGGACTGCTGATGTGGCTAGGGCAATAAATTGCCATGTCCGCACTGTGAGACGCCTAAGACAGCGCTACAGGGAGACAGGAAGGACAGCTGATCATCCTCACAGTGGAAGAGCCCGGATCTCAATCCCATTGAGCACGTCTGGGACCTGTTGGATCGCAGGGTGAGGGCTAGGGCCATTCCCCCCAGAAATGTCCAGGAACTTGCAGGTGCCTTGGTGGAAGAGTGGGGTAACATCTCACAGCAAGAACTGACAAATCTGGTCCAGTCCATGAGGAGGAGATGCACTGCAGTACTTCAAGCAGCTGGTGGCCACACCAGATACTGACTGGTACTTTTGAATTTGAGCCTCCCTTCATTCAGGGACACATTGTGAAACATTTTTAGTTTATATCTTATGGTGTTGACTCTTTTAGTGTTCATACAAATATTTACACATTAAGTTTACTGAAAGTAAAAACAGTTGAAAGTCAGAGGACGTTTCTTTTTTTGCTGAGTATATATGGATTGTGGGGGATTGTCCTTCATCTTGAATGACTACTATGAGTAGGTCATCTTTTAGTTAATTTTTAATCTGCTTTGGTAATAGAAGACAATTTTGGATAAATAGTCAGGATCCTTTAAGTATTTACCCTTATTTGGTTTTTGTTCTTGTTAAAGTAGACACTGAAAAATAAAACCAATAATACTACCCATTTAAGGAATAATTCAAGATTTTTACATTGTAAGATTGTATGGTCAAAAGTAACATTATAAATATTGGTAATAATGAGTAAATGGTTTCATGAGGAAAACAGTACAGAGTAATGGGGATTGTGGAAGAGAGGTGAAAAAGAGAGTGCAGGCAGGGTGGAATGGGTGGAGAAGAGTGTCAGGAGTGATTTGTGACAGACGGCTATCAGCAAGAGTGAAAGGGAAAGTCTACAGGACGGTAGTGAGACCAGCTATGTTATATGGGTTGGAGATGGTGGCACTGACCAGAAAGCAGGAGACAGAGCTTGAAGTAGCAGAGTTAAAGATGCTAAGGTTTGCATTGGGTGTGATGATGATGGATAGGATTAGAAATGAGTACATTAGAGGGTCAGCTCAAGTTGGACGGTTGGGAGACAAAGCCAGAGAGGTGAGATTGCGTTGGTTTGGACATGTGCAGAGAAGAGATGCTGAGTATATTGGGATAAGGATGCTAAGGATAGAGCTGTCAGGCAAGAGAAAAAGAGGAAGGCCTAAGAGAAGGTTTATGGATGTGGTGAGAGAGGACATGCAGGTGATAAGTGTAACAGAACAAGATACAGAGGACAGAAAGATGATCTGCTGTGGTGACCCCTAACGGGATTAGCCAAAAGAAAAAGAAGAAGTTTCATGAAGAAAACATACTTAATTAATTAATTGCAACAAAATTCTTATATTCGCTTTGTAGATTTTTATTACTCATTGAAACAAATCTAAAAATACAAATTATATCTAACTTCACTTAGGTCACCAACTTTGTCTCTTTTGATAAAGTCCAACATATGTCATACATTTTTATTCTTCCTTATTCATCTCCTTAAAATGAAAGTGAAAACTTTACTCATAGAACCTCTGTGTTTGTTTTTTCATGGCCACATATCAAACATTCAAGGGTTAGTAACATTTCTTTTATCTGAACTTGGGGGCAAAACCCCATGCTCCCTTCACTCACCCACCCCCCAAAGCCACGCTTCATGCCAGCCACTTCATGTCTCTACCGCTCACAGGGGGCAGGTTGAATGCATGCTAATGAGATGCGGATGGATCATCTGCTGGCTTGCTGCTGCCGAGATGTGTGTTCTGCTTGTCACGCTGCTCATTGATCATTTAAAAGCTTGTAGAGCAGTTGTCCTTTTGTCTCACTGCTTTGTCTCACGGGACATTAAAGTGTCTCTCACGGGATGTCAAGGTGTCTTCCGAGAAGATCACATCTCGACCCAAGGACCCAAGTTTTTTTATTATAATAGAGACATATATTTAAAACAATTCTGGATGGAAAAGCTCATTGTTTTTTTATTATGTTAACAGTTTGTTTCAATGGCTTCATTATTTAGACTTTGAAGATACAGAGGTTGAAGTGTCACATGTCAAACATCAAGCTATGTTTAACAAAGCGTTTAAATGGTTAAACAGTTTGAATCGAACCAAAGCCTGAATCACTTCCAAAAGGGGATCGTCCTGCAGCCACAGTGTTGTTTTACACACATTTAAATCAAGAGGGAGACATTGCAGTCAATGCCCAATTTGAGTCCATATGTTATCATGCAGAGTAGAACATTAGAAAATGTTTGTCGAGAACATGCCATTTAGAACAACAAAGTTTGCCAGTCATATCCACTTAATTCCTCCAAAATAATATCATGGTCCGTAAAGTCCTGCTGTCTGCCACACTACTTATTAACTAATTCCACGTGTCTATGACTCTCTGTATAAAAGAAAACTTCATAATCTTTGTGCGAAATTTACCCTTAACAAGTTTCCAACTGTGTCCCCATGTTCCATTGAATTAATTGTAATGTCATAGTCTCAGTCCACTGTACTATTTTTCTATATAATTTTAAACACTTCAATCATGTCTTTTCTCAATCTGCTTTTCCTTAAACTTAACAGGCTCAGCTCTATTTATCTTTATTCATAACTCATACCCTGCAGTCCTGGAATTAGCCTACTTGGCACATCATTTTTGTGCACTCACATTAGTTGTTTTAGTTTGCTTTGTTTCAAGCTATACTTCCCTTTTATACACAATTAGGTGATGAGTTTACTAAACCACAGGCTTACTGCAACTTACATATTTAATGAAGCATTGTGTTTAAGTGGCTATCAAAGAAACTGGGTGTCTAGTGTAGTGCAAAAAAGCCCAAGTACAGAGAAGCAGTTAAGAATAACAATAAGCTTCACAGTCATTTTTTTCTACATCTATTATGTAAGTAAGAATACTTATATGTGTCCCTTATATTTGATATAATACTGGTATACAAAAAGTTTTTTTTTTGCTTCTGTCAAACATTTAGGTGTACTTTATAGGTTTGAGATTGCTGAATCCAAATCTGGCAACAGAATTGCTCTCTCACATCCAGGGTTTGATAAATAAAACAAATACTATTTTAGAGAAAACATGTTACATATTCTGCGGTGGGCTGGCACCATGCCCAGGGTTTGTTTCCTGCCTTGCGCCCTGTGTTGGCTGGGATTGGCTCCAGCAGACGCCAGTGACCCTGTAGTTAGGATAGAGCGGGTTGGATAATGGATGGATGGATGGATGGATGTTACATATTTTAAAAATTAATTATTTAGATTTGAAAAAATAGAAATTGCATATAAATTGTTATAAATATAATTATTACTTACAAAACATAGTGTTTTTCCTCAGTGGAATGACAAGAACATGTTTGCTTAAATAGACTCACTCCACTTTTCACTATAACAGATCTCTCCATCTTAGTGAAGTCCTGGTGAAACCACTCCACATGTTTAGAGACCACTTCCATGTTGTCATTGGGGAAAAAATCCAAGTGAGAATGTAGGAAATTGATTTTTAAAGACGTGTTACATCTAGGTGCTAGGTAGGTGAAAGAGGAGCTCTTCAATCAGTTCCTTTTAGTTTTCCGCCTTTCTATTCCCAAGTGAATTGTGGCACATGCTTTCAATTGCTTCCCAAGCTCTCTCGTCACCTTTGCTTTTGGATTTGAAGTTTGCTTCCTTGAAAAACTCACAGATTTGCAGTGCAACAATGATGACTTTTCAAATGTTTGCTCTCTTCTGGACAATAAAAAGGCATTTTAACCTTCTAAGTACTGTATAAATCCCTGGTTATTTTGAAGGAATAAGAAGAGAGTGAGAAAAAATACTTACTGATGGCAAAAGAATTGTAGAAAATATTTGATTTTGTGTTCTTTCCAATACAAGTAACATTAAGAACAAGGAAGACTGCCATTTTTAGCTGAAAATATACTTCATGTAAAATTCTGTGCATGAAAAATACTTATGCCATAAAAGACATAACTTATTTTTAAGTATGCAACAGTTTATTTTCAACATGGAGTTTTCCACTAAATTCAATATCTTTTGGAAATGGTTTATGGTTGAGAAATTCCAATTTCAGAAATGGAATTGGCATACCTACATATATGAAGTACACCAATTTTTGTGTGAGGGAGGATTTTGGGGCAGACCAGTGTAATCAATGTACAAGGATCTTCTCTTTTATAATAAACTTTATGGGGAAAAAACTTCTGAAACTAGGCCATCATGAGAAGATTACACTTGAAGCCATATTCTGCCAGGTAATATTCCACTTTTTTGTGTAGCAGTGAAATTGTTGTGCAATGTATTGATTAATACTTGGAAATACTGTAAAATATGCTGGATGTTATAACCATGACAGTTAATGTGGTTATTTTGGAAATAATACGAGGAGCAATTTTTCAAATAACTAAACAAGTAAGCATAACATAATGTCATTAAATAAGTTTTGGCATTAATACTTTTTCAAATTAAGTTCCAAAATATGTGCATTACAATAAAAACATTATAACCAAATAATCATTCCCACAGTACTATAAAAGTCAAAGTGCAATATATAAAACACAGTCCAATTAGAATTACTGTCAATCTAAAATTTAAAAAGGCAGTTAAAATGCTTTGAATTTGGAACCCTCACCGTTAACCAGTTCTAAGAGCTATCTGAAAAAAGGTGCATTATAAAGTTGTTCCTCATATAGCTTAAAAACATGTAGTTACAGAAAAAATGGGGGGTAGAGGCCCAGCAGACTTATTTTAAAATAGAATTAACATATTCTTGCCAAATTCTGAAAAAAAATGTTCAAGTCAATGCGAAGAATGTTAGATTTTTTTTCTAGTTTTAGATAAAATTTGACACTGTTCCCCCATTGAGATATGGAGAGTGTGTTGGGATTCTTTTTGTTTAGCAAAATCAGTCAACATACTATCAACATAATGTAAGAGATCACTGTGCATTTACCGCTATGTTTTAGTGCCATCAAAAAGTTCTCTAAAAATGCCATTTTAAGAATAATTTTAAGGTCAACACAATCTGATATATAAACACAAATGTTCCCCCAAAATGGTCTTAATTTAAGACAATCACTAAACATATGATGTCAGTGCTAGATGGAATTCTTCATGATTAGAAGTCAGTCCCTGCTATATTTTGGATAATGTTAATCTTGAAAGGCATGCATGATGCTCAATTTTAAAGAGAATGAGGGTCTATGTTGCGGAGATTTATGAAGATACGTATTACAAATAATTAAATAACATTCCCTACCTGAGATATTAATAGAGAGATACTTTTCCCATCATTTTCCAAGACTATCTAGAGGTGTAATCTATTTGATGAAGTCTAAAAATACTGCTGATATTCTCCACATTGCTAGCTAAAATGGATTCAAGTGTGAATACTAGTGGAAGACTAGAGAAGTTCAAAAACTTCCTTTTAACAAAGTTTTTCACTGGTAGAAAAAACATTTGGAAGAAATTCCAAGTTTAAGACATAACTGATCAAAGATGGCAAACACATTGTCTATGTAAAGATCTCTGATGGTCCAAATGCTGAATGACTTACATAGATTAAATGCTGTACTGTATAACTTAATTTAGGGCTGGAATATAAAGTTAACCCTGTAAAGAAACTGATGGGGACAGCAGCTCTACCTCAAAGTGTCTTTTTTATTGCTTCCATGTTTTGAGTGAATCATGCTGTTGGATTGTTAGTAAATTAATGATAAGTATTTATGAGTGGAATGTAGTGTAGTAGTAGTGGTAATAACATTATTATGTCTACTATCTTCTTCTTCTTCTTTTGGCTGCTCCCGTTAGGGGTTGCCACAGTGGATCATCTACGTTGTCCGCATATTGACTTGGCAAAATTTTACACCGTATGCTCTTCCTGACGTAACCCTCTCCATTTATCCGGGCATGGGACCAGCACAAAGAAACACACTGGTAATATATCATTATCATATCTATAGTTCTGATGTCCTTCTAAATTTGCAATTTATTTTTATGATTAGAGATTACAGATCTTTATTCTCTCATATACTGTATATGAAAGCATAGTGAAGTTCTTGTGCCAGAGTTGCAGGGGGCAGGCCAGAGAAGTATGTTTAGGCAATAATGCAATAAATAAATAAATACATAAGAGTAGCAGAAGATAAAACATACAGTAAATAAGGGTTGCAAGTGCAAAACAGACATACAGATTGTATTAAACAGTAGGAGAAAAAAGTAGATGGCAGAACACATGTAACAAACAGTGTAATTACATATAAACCAATAGGACATGTAAGATTAGGTTAACAAGAGCAGGCAGGAAACAGCAGATTTCTTTGGCACAGGCACAAATGAGCTGGGTGGCACATGCTTTCAGGACATAGAATGGGATTCCCCCTGGGCCACAAGCTTTGCATAACAGCTCCACTTGCTGGTAGACACATTCACAAGGTCTGAACCATGAGGCTCAAAACAAGCAAAGAAGTTATTCAACTCCTCAAAGACAGAGATGGGGGTGATTGTGGATGCAGCTGGTGAGACAATCTAAAACAATTAACTAGAAAAACAGGGGAAAAAGAGGAAAATAAAGCAAAAAATGGGAGTTGCTTTAAAGGCGATCCAAAGCAAACAAGCCCCGATACTATAGAAGGAAAATTTTTTATATTAACAGATAATAGCAAATTAACATATAGAGCCATAAAAAGTAATTAAAAGCTTCTAAAATATTAAGATTAAGCATAAATTAGAATGTTAAACAAATAAGATAGGTCTAGCAAATAGTTAACTAAAAAAATCAGTTATATTGCATTATTTTTTAGGCTTACAGTGAAATTTCCAGAGTAAGAAAAGAACAGCAAATTGATACACCAAGACCAGTTTTGGACAGGATAAGAGTTTAAGAACACCTGTGATTCAAGGCTAGGAAGCGATAACACAGAGAAGATGCCTCTGAAAGCAGCTGGGCTGATGAATCAGCAGAAAGGCAACAAAAGGCTTTTGCTGCAAGCAGGGTCACGCTGACCTAATGCATGGAGAGAAAATCTTAGTAAATTCAGGCATTAACAAAAATATTAGAAGAATATATTAGAAATTAACTTTAGTGTAGAAATTAAGACAAATCAAGCATGTCAAGCAATGATCAAATGAAAACACATACTATACTTCTTTTTAATTAAAGCTTAAGCTTCAGGTCACTATTATAAAAAGTTTGGAAGGTTTAAGAAAGAAAACGATGAGAGGAAACCCATATATGGAATTGAAGCCTTGGCCAGTTAGAGAAAATGGGAACAGCATAGAAAAAAATAACACAAGGGGGCCAGTGATAGGAAAAGTAGGGAGATAATAAGGGTTCCCATGGAAACTCAAGGTTCGGCTGGACAGTAATAGAAGGGAGTCAGAAGTGGGATGGGCAAGAGAGCTCATTATAGCGAGGTCAGAAAAGATAGGAAATTACATAAGTAAAGCCCAAAGATGGTAAGAGGAAGCCATCCACCCAGTCTTAGACCAATCAAAATAACCCGAACAGACACCTAGAGGAATAATGGACAGTAAAACCAGGCGCAGAATGAGCTAATCGAACGTGGCCAAAATGATAAGAAATTGTTATAAAAACTTCAATTGTTGTAATGATCAGGGCTCAATCCTATTCTGCCAAATTGGGTTGAGTCCGTGTTGTTGATTTATCGCAATAAAGCCTTAAAACTCTGTCTGTCGAGTCCTAATAGCCTTTATTTTTAGGTTAAAAGCCTTCTGATGATGAATTTTTCGCCACGACAATACACAATCCAAATAACAGAGTCCAAGAATATAAGCATAATCCACAAAAACATAAAACAACAATAAAAACACTACTCAGTGCTAGGTTTCACTTTCTAGCTGATTTATAAAGCCAGAAGGAGGACTCAGCTGCAGTAATGTCAGAGTGGCCTGGCCTCTTGTGGCTCCACCGACAAAGTTAAGATGGCACATAATTAATACATAATAGATAAACATGGCAAAATTACCCTAGAAACATAAGGAGCAAATAACTAAAATTAACAAAGCCAATAGTAAAACAGAAAATACGCATAAAGCCTGGATGACACATAATAGAATTGTATCATGCAGCAAATAAATAATTAGTGTGCCACTGTGATTTGTTTTTTCATGTCATATGAAAGCATATATATGCTGTAATGTGATATGGATAGTTTTTATGCTCTAAACTTGCATTTTTCTAAGGTATTCACATGTGAAGAAGAGGGTTAGCTTCCACAGGTAAAAGGGACAACTAAGGAGGTATTAAGTGATTTGAAAATTGTAAAGGAAGAAGTACTGCTGAGATTAAATAGGCTGAAAACAAACAAATCACCAGAGCCAGATAATAGTTATCCTTGAGTTCTTATATAACCCCTTGTATAATACTTTTAGGACATCACTGTGCACTGGAGAAAACATGAAGGACTGGAAAATGGCAAATATTATCCTATTATATAAAAAGAGTGATCGGGCAGATCCAAGCAACTGTTGGCCAGTAAGCTTAATGAACATCACAGGTAAATTAATGGAAGGAATTATTAAGAAAATGTTTGAGCAGCACATGGCAAGAACAGGAATTTTACTAAACAGTCAGCATGGATTTAGAAGATGGAGGTTGTGTTTTATAAACATGCTGGAATTCTATGAAGAAGTGAGAAAAAGATACAATCAAAGTGAAGCATAAGATATTGTTTATGTTGACCACATGAGAGGTTGGGCATCAAACAAAAAGAAATGGGAGTTCAGGGTGTGGTGTGTAGATGGCTGTATTGGCTAGGACACAGGAAGTAGAGGGTGATGGTGTGAGCCTTATTAGAATTAGTTGATGTTAAGAGTGGTGTCCCTCAGGAGTCAATGATAGAGCCACTGCTATTTTTAATATATATAAATGATATGGACACGAATATAAATAAGAAGCTGGTTAAATTTTGCAAAGCTAGGTGGATTGGCAGATAATGTAGAATTCGCTGAATCATTACGCAGGGACTTAAACAGCATATAGGCATGAGCAGATCTGTGGCAGATGCAGTTTAATGTAAGTAAATGTAAAGTAATACAAGTAGGAAGTAAAAATGTTAAGTTTGACCACATAATGGGAGGTCTTGAAATCGAAAGTACATCTTATGAGAAGGATTTAAGAGTCGTTTTGGACTGGTCACTATCGACTGCCAGGAAGTGTCTTAGAAGCCATTAAGAAGGCTAACATAATGTTAGGTTATATAGTATGATGTGTAGAGTACAAGTCCAAGGAGATTATAAGCTTTATAATGCACAGGTGAGGCCTCTTCTGGAGTACTGTGCACAGTTTTGGTCTCATGGGTACAAATAAGACATGGAAACACTAAAAAAAGTTCAGCGAAGAGTAATTAGGCTAATTCCAGGACTGCAAGGGATGAGTTATGATGAAAGATTAAAAGAGCTGAGCCTTTTCACTTTAAGACAAAGGAGATTAAGAGGAGACATAACTGAAGTATTTACAATTATGAAGGGAATTGGTACAATGGATTGAGACATTTTAAAATGAGCACATCAAGAACACAGGGACACAGTTTGAAAATTATTAAGGGTAAATTTCACACAAACCTTAGGATGTTGTTCTTCATACAGAGAACCATAGATAGTAGAACTTAATTATTTTGTAAGAATTAAGTGGACAGGACTGGCAAGCTTTATTGAGCTGAATGGCCTGTTCTCATCTAGCATGTTCTAATGTTATTTTCTGCTATATTTTCAAATTTTCATTTTACCATTGTAAGGTGCTGGAGGATTTTGTGATGTGTTGGAATTGATCAACATATGTCAGTATCAGTGATGATAACATCTGGCATAAAGTTTGACAGTTTTTTATTTTATATGGTCCCTTTCCCAGGCAGTACTATCAGAAGATTTCACTGTTCACCAGGTAGGAGCAAGCCCAAAAATTTTCTTTAACACTATAGTTTATTGTCAATGTTGTTGACACATCTTTGGTAACTGTAAGCTATTATCTCCAGCATCTTCAGTAATGTGTTCCTCTTAAATGCTGCAAATGGACAACTGCATTATGGTCAAACTCTGTTTCTCGTGGTTGTCACAGTATCTTGGGTTAGTTGAAACTTTACATCCACAGGTGCTGAGATGCACTTCATCTCTGTGCAACTTTGGAATTGAATTATAAAATTTCAATAAAGGTATGGAGGATTAATATATGCAGTACACTGCAGTAATATTTCTGTATAGAAAGTTCCACAGTGCCCTCTTGTGTCCAGAGTCAGTATAACTAGAGATTGTTGTTTAGTGACTGAAGATGGATGGTTTTGACCCCATTGTTGTGCAAACCTGAGCAACTCACGTCTCCTGCCTGCGATCCCATTATAAAAATATGAAAATATTATTCCATATTTTTGAAAAGTGTCAAATTGTTGTGTACCTACAAAGTACGCTAATTGGTGAGGTGAAGGGTTTTACCTCCGTTGCACACATCTTTATTACTTGTTTAAAAATGCACAGGTTTTTCTTTCTGTTAACATTCAGTGTAACTGGAGGGCGCTTCTTATCAAACCTTTGCATGCAAAGTAACAAAAAGGATCTAAAAGTTAAACAAATGATCCTTTAAATGCTAAATAAACTTCAGGAAGACGCAAAATAAATAAGACAATAGTGACACTCTGAACCTTACTATATCGGTCTTGAATCCTTCTCAGACTGGTGGAGTGGCTCAGTGGTTTGTCTATTTGAAAGCACCAGATGAAACACTCCTTTTCTCGTTTCTCTTCCTCCTAGCATTACAGCATTTGCCTCAGACTCTTCTACTCAATCTGTAATAATATGCATTCCGGGCTTGTGGCTACTTTAGCCCTCAATTCAGGGTTCCCTGCCTGCCAAGCTCCAGATTAACCTGTTGTGGTTGGTGCTACCCTATTTCTGCTGCATGAACACAAGGCTAGAACTTATCTTTTGTGATCTTTGCTTGTCCTTCACCTCTGGACTTTTAGAGGACAGATCTCTAAGGCTGATACCCATGGTGACAATTCTATTAAAGAGACAATTTGGTGCCTCGCCTTCTCTTCTGCGACTATCTGTCTTTCCCCTAGCTGCCACAAAGTGTTGTCTTCCATGGTGGTCTCCCCCTCACTCTCTGGCCAGAAGTCTAAGTATTTTTATCCACTGCTGGGTCACCTATCTTCTACAGTTTAGAGCAGAGATGTCACACTCAGATCCTCGAGGACTACAGTGCCTTTGTGGTTTTTATTCTATTTTCTTAACTAGTAACCAGTTACTGCTGATAATTTAGCATACTTCTTTTGACTCAATTATAACTGACTTGCTTGAATTATTTTTCCTTAAGCAGCACCAATATGGGATCAACATCAATATTCTTTGCAGACCACAGCAGGTCAATATTTCTCAGACCTTCACTTTTTTCTCTTTCAAATATTAGGACAAGTATTTTATGAAAGACACAGGTGCAAATGGGATCTAAGTTAAACTGGCCTTCTCTTTGCACTCTTTAAATCTCATTATTGTTTGGCTGCTTATTAAAAAAAAAACAAGTAAAACAGAAATCAGTTAAAATCAAGGCAACAAGCATGTTTGATTAGCATTAGTAATGGTTATTACGTCTAAAGGGTGCCGCCGAGCCCCCCAGACTAAGACCGTCTTGGATGCAAACAAATTTTTTTTTTATTCACAATACCTTTCTAAAGTTCACACCACAATTTCTATTCCATAATACCTCACTTCACCCTCTGCCCCTCCAGTTAAGTTTTGCTTACTGCCTCCTGAATCTGACCAAACTTGTGGAGTGAGATGGCTTCCTTTTATAATAGGCCCAGAAGCACTTCCAGAGCCCCATAATGGAAGTACTTCTGGATCATATGGAAGCCCCCTCAAATCAGGGAAGTGTATTCCCCACAGTACCCTGGGCGGCACCCAAATATCCCAACAGGGCCTCCTTTCGAAACTACAAGTCCCATGCAACCCTGTGGGTGCCCCAGTTGAGACCAAACCAAATTAGTACTGCCCCCTCTCCTATTCTTTAAGCCTGAATGGGACAGGAATCCATGACCATCCCAGCTGAGATGCCACCTCCTCTTGCTACCTGAAGATGCCAGTACAAATACAACAAATTCAACTCCACAAGCAGTTCAAGGGGTGTTAAGGGATGCTGAGAGGTGCTTGTAGACACCTCTCTGGGCTGCTAAAGTTCATCGGCTCTGATGTGTAGCTGCAGGTGGGTCTCAGATGTGGACTCTGAGTTAGGGGAAGGTGTTACATACAGGTTGCCAATGACACACCATGAGTGCAGTGAGGCGTAGTCAGGTAGTGTTTATGAACAGGCAAAGGATCAGTGTAGCTGGGATCATAAGAAGCTGCAGGACAACTGAATGGCAAGGTGGAAGAAGCTGCTAGAGAAGCCAAAAGTCCACCAGTCATTACACATAATCTGTTTGTAAATTACTTACCTGTGTATGATGAGAGTCATCCTCTTAAGATATGAATAAACTAAACAATGCCATTCTCCATAACTAATCTATTGCATTTTCCATAGTACCAGGGTAAGTAATACTAGAGCACAAATGGGACCAAGCCCCCAAACCCTCAAATACCAAAGGGTATTTCACATACTGTGCTCATTCCACATACAAGAGTGATAGCCAGGTCAGAGATATGAAATTAATTATTTATACTGTGTTAATAAAAAGGCAGAATTCTAAATTGGAAGCTTTGCTGTGCTGCTCTTGTTTACTGGGTTTGTGCCGAGTGCTGCATGTTACTTAGGTGTGAAAGTTACTTTTAATAAAGGATTGAATCCTGAACATTTTGCTTTTGGTTGCCACTAAACAAGTTCTATAATTACTAATGATGAGTTTATGGGCTTTGAAATAAAAATATCACAGAGAACAAAATTGCAGTGTAGAATTTCTTCTTCTGTAAAATTAGACAATTGGTTTAAAGTGTTTAATACTTTAACAAGGCACTACATTTGTTTTATTTTTTTTCCCCCAAGTAATATATCGCTCACACGAAGAAGAGGTAGAATTCAAGCCAGCAGGCAATGTTTGGTGTTGGAACTTCTAAAATCCATAAAAGGATAATCTTCCTCTGAGGAAAAAAAATATGGAGGTCAATTTCTGCCATTTAATAAAAAGCAGGCAAGTTTTTTTTTTTTAAATATGGTTTGTTATAATTATGAATCACTATCTTGCAATTTTGTAATTTTTAGACAAATGGGTAATAAAAATGTTTTGATGCATTCATGTTTATTATGGTGACTCAGAATGGTGACAGTTTTGCTGGTTGGTCAGACATGTAAATAAGAATTTCAGTATACTCTGTACATATGACAATGCTACAACTAATTATTAATATTATCATTTTAGCAAGGTGTATCTTAATAGCATGTTTGTTTCTCAAAATAGCACATTGTTTACATTAAAATTACAACAATGAAGACAATAGAGCAATCTTGGGGGGAATTTTATAGTCAAGGGACAGAGGCTGCAGGATTGCTTTAAGCCAGTAGGTGGCAGCACAATATAACACTCACAGTACCTTCATGCTCTAAGTTTTTATAAACTGTTTTGTTTAAAAGCCAGTAATGGTGATCAGGGCATAAACAGGGCATCATATAATTTTTATGCTATTTCCCTATTATTATTTTTTTTTATTTTATTTAATTTAACCATCCACCCATTTGTTTAACCTTTTTACTTCACCTCAAGTTTTGTGGTAAGATAGTCAATCAAGGTGAGGAAGACAGAGGAAGTCAGATAGTTGTACTACTAATGATGGCGCTGGATTATGGTGAGGTGTTTCATTTTGATTAGGACATAAAGGTAGAAACTTCACTGTATTCTGTATATATGACAATAATCAACCTATAATATTATAAACATATAAACCAGATCTTGTCTCAGTGCTTTCAGGAGTAAGGCAGAATCCAGCCATGAATGGTATACCAGTCTATCATAATTGACTCACATGCAAATACTATGCATATCTATGACTCACTTATTTTATTCTTTTGTTCCATGCTACAAACCACAGGACACCTAAAATACCAAATGTAGGAGCTCATTGTAAGGGATGCAAATGATTTGCCAGTTGTCTGTTTTGACAGTTTGTGCTGGGTGTAGCTGTAGAACACACCTATTGTTGATACTTCAATACATCTTCATTGATGAATGAATCCCAGGAGTGTTTTGGGTCTTATTTATTAATTAAAATTATTACAAAAAAGATAACATTTCTTGCAATCATGTTAAACTTAAAAAAACAGAATTCAACTTTAATCATTGAACACCCTAGCCCGGGTGAGCCAGCTGTGGATGATCAGCCCCCGACATGTGTCCATGACCCTTTTGGATCCATAGCTACCACCAGGCCTTTTCTGCAGCCTACAGGATTTTCTTGGTTGCTCTTCTGAACTGCACTCCTTTTACTCCAAGCAGTTTGAGAATTTGCTGTAATCAATGTCCTGCAAAACCCTGGCATCCAACTTCAACTGGCTCACAGCAGGCTTTACAACTATTGCTCCAACACTATATTTAAAAAAAATCTGAATATTTAGCCCTTTTGCAATCATTAGTTTCCTCTATTTGGTCAATCCAGTTCCAACAAGACCACTTACTTTGTGGACTCTGATGTTAACCATGTCTGGGCAGAGCGGTGGTTGTCATTTTTTTGGGAACTTAAAATGCCTCCCTAGGTTGACTTGGAGCTGACTGTCCCTTGCGGCGGCAAGAATCCCTCCCGCAGAGCCAGGTTGATGTTATGTCTTGTCCCCAGCTTTCATGAAGGTAATGGACTGCTTGGGGCATGCAGATTTTTAATTTCTTGAATTAATGTTCTGATAGTGTCTGCCAAACATCTTAGAGGTTTGTCATGGTGCCAGTGGTATCTCTGTTTCTCTAATGCCTTTGGGCAGCAACTAAGAATGTGATCCAAAGTGGCACAGTTGGCATGCTGGGGTGTTTGCCATAACCCAGCTATGCAGGTTGGCCAGGCTTTGGAGAATATCATAAACTGATCTGATGAGAAACTAGATGTGCAATGATTCAGCTCTCCGGAGCTCTGTCCAGATGATACTGCAGGGTTCGGCATATTCCCATCTGGTCCAAGCAAATTGTTTGTACATGCCAACCACTTTGCTGTAGTGTTCTTCCTCCACCTCTACACGTATCACATCCTTTCCATGAGCTTCATCATAACTTGGTTTAAGATAACAGCCCAGTCCTACCTATTCCCCACCACATTTCCTCCCAAGATTATGTGCTGCAGCCATGCCTCCGCTCTCTTGACAGCTTCCTTGGCCTGCCACTTCCTCCTGTGTCCTCACAAGGATTCCTGCTGAAATGACTGTAATGTCAGAGGAGTCTTGGGACATCATAACCTTCCATCCTTGTGTGATTTCTTTGACTGGCCACTAATGGGAAGCAGAGGTTTGGAGGAATGTCCAAATCTGGAAATCTTTTCTTTTTTGTTTACAAGGACTCAAGTGTTACCAGCACTGCATTCAGAGAGTAATAATAGAATAGAGTCATTCAAATAAGAATGGAGTCATCTTAAATCTGTGTTAGCTATGAAATTCTAATTTGTTGGCTAATGCCTTTAACCAAGGTGACTTATAACATTTGAGAGGTACAATTGCTTACATTTCATTTGTTTTTCCAATTCATGTAAAGGCAGGTAAAGTGACTTACTTATGCCCACACTGTGTCAGTAGCAGGATCTGAATCCACCATTACAGGGTTTGAAGTCTAAAGCCTTAACCAATATGCCACTCTGCTTGCCTAATGAATGTTTACTGGCATATTGCAATATATTTATGAATTGTGTGGCAGTAAATCAGAAATGTTTTTCACAGTATTGTATAAACATATTTGTTGCAGCATTAGTATTTTTGTGTGTGCGTGCTTTCTTCTAAAACAAACCAACAACCATTATGTCAAGGACCCTGTCCCAAGGTACTCTACAAGCAAACAGTTACAATATAGTTATTCAAATATAAATTTTTTTTTGCGTTTTTTGCCCAGTAATTTGACTTGATCAGGATCAATGCTTGCTGAAACTGGTGCAACTCGGATTGATGGATGGATGAATGAAATAATTAAACATGAGTAGGTAAGATTTTTCAGTGTTCATTAAAAGTTTTGAAGAATCAGCTGGTTTTACATTTATTACACATGCTTATTGTGTGGTGATTGATTACAAGGAGAAAGAAAACAGAAGGACAGGAATTGGCGTTTGGTATGTTTGACAGAGACAGAACTGCTGCAATAAATTATTCAATCCAAGGTCGAGCCTGTTCCAGCAAGCATTGTGTGCAAGGCTGGAACAAACCCAGCTCATTGCCACCGCTACATAAACGTTCCCCCACATGTTTAATACAGGCTTTAATGCATTAAGTAAAGAAAATGATATCATTTTGTGTTAACTGTTCAGAGAGCTATATATCATGAGAGTTCTGTGTGACAATCACTCCCTGCTTGCTCCTCTCAGTGTAAGAGAAAGCCTGTTTAAGAAGCACTAAGCGATTAAGGCTGGGTTGAGGAACACTTAGAATACGAAGCATTTAATGTGTTACTTTAGTTATGATGGGGTTTGAAAAACTTTAGTAAATTAAACATTGATTTTAAGGTGAAGTTTCCGACATTCTACTTTAATGACAAAATAAACTATGAGATTAAAGTGGAAATGTTGAGATTCAACTTTAATCTCGACATAGACCTTTTTTTCAGATGGTGGGTTGCGGCTCACCTTTTTACATCAACTTTGATATGTGACCACTTCTATTTTTGTTTTGAGCACTATGCGACTTTCTGAACTTAAAGATTTGAGTGCTTCAACCACACTGTATCACTCCATCAATTTCCTTTTGTTGATTATACCACTGCTTAAGCCTCCAAAAGTGCGTTTTCCTTCCTACATTTTACAGAGCAGGACCTGCATTTCGCATTCGCTGAAATTCTTCCTTTTTAGACATGTTTTTGCCATTGTCTTTTAACAAAACACTGAATGGAACGGGATATTTATGTTGATTTGCATATTCAAATAGGCGAAATTCCGGGAGGAGCCAAGGTGGGGCTGTAGGAGCAAGCGTTTGTGTTAAATTTCATGTTAATTGGGATTTATAAAGGGAAAGTGAGTAGAACTTTGCTCGCGCACAGTTTTTACTTTTTTGGGCATACACACATTTCTGTTTTTGTCCATAAGGCAAGTTTTAGTGTGAATTCTACACACACCATTATAGATGAGGCCCCAGAAGAGTAAGTAAGCATGTAAAAATTATGCTACCATTTCTCCTCATATCTGAAATGAACCCAACACCACCATTATTAGTAAACTCCACCCCAAACAAGTGAATATAGCAAAAAATCAAACAAACACAAAATGAAAACTTTGTATGTTTTGGATAAATCAACACTTGCCATCAGTAGCCATCAACTAATTAGCAGTACCAAATGTAAGTGATTTATATTTGTGTGTGCATTAAAATACACAGTTAAACAAATGGCAATCTGGTTCAATGGCCATCTGATTGATCACATTGTGATCTGTTAGCTCCTGTCAAAAGCAAAATAATACATTTCTGAAACAATATGCTATTCATGCTTGATTAATATGAAAATGTCGTCCTTCTTGAGGAGCCACAATTTTGATCCAGCAATAGGCTGTAAGGAAGATGACTGACTGGTGTAAATGAGACTAAAAAAAACACAAGAATTCTACCAAATCTGCTTATAGTCTAAAAAAATGGAACACTAAAGCTGAAGCATACAAGTAATGACTTGTATAAATAATATTTTGAAAGATATTTGCTTCTGAGACGGCAACAATCAGGACTTACGATGCTAATGATTTATTGTTTCTGGTTGGGAAAGGAACTAAATTACTGTATTATCCCTAAGTGCATTGTTCCTAAACTAATTAAGAAACCATGACAGCTGATTCAGAACTGAGCATTACGAAGGCAGGTGAGATGTGTCTTATTACTATTGTTAAATATCTGAATGACACATAGATTAAGGCTTTACTGTGATACCTCAACATTAACTTCCTCTAAGAAAGGCTATTTAATTTTTTTTCTGGATGCACTTTATCAACTCACCAAGAGGAAATTGTCTTTTTCCATTACCTTTGGTGGTCGGAGCACACAGTCAGCTATTGTACAGCACCTGTGGAGCCATTTTTAGGTTAAGAGCCTTGCTCAAGGTTCCAGTGGAATAGGATTTGAACCAGCAACCTTCCAGATACCAGTGCAGATCCTTTGCCTCAGAGCCATCACTTCATCATTTGAATTCATTATGGGCCCAGGGTTTTCTGTCTAAGAGTTTTCCCGAGCCATCACATTTGGTGATAACTTACTGTATCACCAGCTTCAATGTAGAGAATATAAACACAATAACAAACAATGGTTTATTGAGGTAAGTCTTTGTGGTAGGCAGTGGGCCAGAATAAACCAGTTAAAGAAAATTGATGTAGTAAAATTAGGGTGGCACAGTGATAGCGCTGCTGCCTCGCAGTTAGGAGACCTGGGTTCTCTTCCCGGGTCCTCCCTGTGTGGAGTTTGCATGTTCTCCCCGTGTCTGCGTGGGTTTCCTCTGGGCGCTCCGGTTTCCTCCCATAGTCCAAAGACATGCAGCTGAGGTGGATTGGCGATTCTAAATTGGCCCTAGTGTGTGCTTGGTGTATTTGTGTGTGTCCTGCGGTGGGTTGGCACCCTGCCCAGGATTGGTTCCTGCCTTGTGCCCTGGGATTGGCTCCAGCAGACCCCCGTGACCCTGTGTTCGGATTCAGCGGGTTGGAAGATGGATGGATGTAGTAAAATTAGGAGAAAGAGAGGCCCTATCTTCATAGATCTAAAATAATATAAACTGTTAAAAGACGAAAGATTGTAAACTTGTTTAAAACTGTTCAAGGTAGAAATAGGAAGAGTCTGAACTTGTACTGCAATTAAATAACAATTTCACTGTTAGAGTATCAGATTACTATGTTTTCATAACTTCATAGAGATATGTGAAGGAGGTGTTTGCAGGCCACCACACTTGGTTAACACTTAAAGAATCAAACCAGTGACCAGAGTATGACAGCGAAGGTACCAAAGTACATCAACATCTAGCTATGTACAATATGAGTTGTAAAATAATTTATAGTGGAAGGGATGGTTATCATAGCCAAAACTGCCAAAAGGCAAGCTGAGCTGACAAAGGTGCCTTGAAGGATGGTGAGACACTATATGATTGAGAGAAAGTGCATTTAATCAGACTTTATGGCATGATAGAGTTTTGTTACATTTTTCGGGGTATTGCCTTTTTATCTTCACTCTGTATGAATGTAAATGGGCGAACCTAACACTTCCAGGTTTGCATGTAAAAGAAATGTGGAATTTGTTGGCAACATGATGGAATGGTAGTTAGCACTGCTCCTTCATGGTTTCAGAGTTATGGATTCAAATTTCAGCCCAGGTAGTTTAACAGTCAATTTTGTTTGTTCTGCCTGTGTCTCTGTGTGTTTTCTTCCCATATCTGAAAGCCCTAAATGTTAAATATGTGAGTGACTGGAGATGTTTGCATGATGTATGCATGAGTGTGTGATTTGATGGACTAGTGATATGTCCAGAATTAGTTTCCACCTGCTACCCAGTGTTGCTAGTAGGCACCAGCCCCACAGGATCCTGAAATAGTTTTAATGGTTTTTAAATATTAATTGATGTATAAAATGTTCATCTTTTCTTTGAGAGTGTCAGCAAAGCTTTATTTTATTTTCTAGCTACAGTTTTGCAGTTAGCCAAACAGCTACAAGCTATCGGACCATACTGCTGAGTAATACTTCAATATTCATTTACAGGCCAAGAGGGAGGCATCTTTAGGATCATATCCTGTCCAGGCCACTATCTTTAAGGAGTTCTACCAATTCCAGGGAAGATGAGGAACATGATTCCCTCAGTACCTGGAACAAACCCTTATAGATGTCCTGTTGGATAGACTGGCACCTCGACTAGCATAAGGGATGAATCCTGGCCAGTTTGAGATGTCTTAATGGGTGGACATTATACATAGAAGTGTAACCTGCCAAGCATGGTTTTCAGTTACAGTCCCAGTCTGAAACTGAAACAATAATGGATGGTTGGATTAAACTGTTGAACAAGAGCAGTTCTTCCCCCAGAATGATAGATGGCAGTGTTCCTCTGGCATAGTCTCAGTATGGACATCCATAGGGCATGCTGGGCACTGTATCTGGAAGACGATTCTGATCGGAGTCCATGGGAGAAGACATCCCTGTTTTGTAGGACTTGTGCTTGACTTGGAAGTGCTTTCCTCATCCAATATTAATGGCACTGGAAATACTCCTGGGTCCTCCATAAAAGTAGCTGCACCGCCTAGCAAGTCAGAAGGAGATGGATGAGGTTGCTTGGGAGAAGTAAAGAGTGTAAGGAACAAAAACTCAATTGTATATTGTGTTCACCGAAGAGAAGCCCATAAATAAATAATAAACAGTACGTGTTTTGAAGCAGGGACTGTCTTGGTGCACTTCTATTTGGGGTTTGGGGCCTAGCGGCACTCTCTACTGGCCACACCCTCTTGTCCCTTTTTTTAGAGAAAATGACAGGGAAAAATTCTAAAATAAAACGTATTATTTCTTGAGCTATTAATTGACAAACCCACCTACAGAGAGCTGCTTTTGGGTATCTGACTGGTGCAACTTGACCTTAGCAATCAATGGTAGGCATTTCCGACTCTTGTACTTAACATGTAACCCTCAGTTCCAATTAAAGTTAATTTGCACAAGGTTTATAACATCAGTCTATGAAAAGAAAAGAAAGAATAACATTTTGTATTTACTGTTTTTATTATTTGACAGGTACATTAAAGTATTCCTTAGACATCAATACTACTGCCTTGCATCATTTGTTCTTAGCTGCTCTTTCAGGTTCTCCCGTCACAATAAAAGTATGTTCAATGCATGGACATTGTATATGTTGATTTTTGGTATTATTATTATTATTATTATTATTAGGTTCTCTAGTGGCTTTACAGCAAATTGGTTCCAAATGAGTGAGTGTGAATGTTAATTACTAGCAGATTTTAGAGTGATGATGAAATAATATATAGCAAATGTAACATGCAAAAACAGATAAAAAATGATGAAACTATACCTTTTTTATCGGTAGAGACAATGAAAATTAACTCAAAGGATCCATCCATTTGTTCCTGCACATGTCTCACAGGTTTAGTAGACATTGGCCAAGTCCTGGCCAGTTCACTGTCTAGATCTCCAATTTGAGGTCTTCACTAGGTGTTATTTTTTGCTTCCCTCATCCAAAAGATGTGCGAGTTAACTTAATGTGAAACTCTAAAGTGGACCAGTATGTGAGTCCTCTGGTGTACTGGTGCCCATTCCAGCCATCCATCCATCCATTTTCCAACCCGCTGAATCCGAACACAGGGTCACGGTGGTCTGCTGGAGCCAATCCCAGCCAACACAGGGCACAAGGCAGGAACCAATCCGAGGCAGGGTGTCAACCCACTGCAGGACACACACAACCACACCCACACACCAAGCACACACTAGGGCAAATTTAGAATTGCCAATCCACCTAACCTGCAAGTCTTTGGACTGAGGGAGGAAACCGGAGCGCCCGGAGGAAACCCACGCAGACACGGGGAGAACATGCAAACTCCACGCAGGGAGGACCCGGGAAGTGAACCCGGGTCTCCTAACTGTGAGGCAGCGGCGCTACCACGGCACCACCGTGCCACCCTGGTGCCCAGTCCATGGCTGGTTAACCTAATTTCATAGGTAAAATGGATATGTATTACAAGTTCATGGATATTTAAGAACTGGTCACTTCTTGTTGCAACCCTTGAGGATGTTCTTTCATTTCAAATTTCACGGTAAAACCAGATGTATTTTTTTTAAACGCTCCAAGTAAAAACAGACTTCTGCAATTCTCCATCCTTGTAACTGTATATAAACACAATTTAGGACAAAAATCACAAAAACATCCAATAAGTACTGTGTTAAAGTTTTGGTGACCCCCCAAAGCCAGAAAAAAAAAATATGAAGCAGTGTTTATATGACATTTATGACCACAGGATGATTGCTACTCTGCTCAAAAAGGGAAGAAAAGCAGACAGAGGTCCTTCAAAGATTAATCACAGACACTGGAGCGATTGTAACAAAGGACTGTCCAGACAGCCATTAAAGTTATAAAACTACACAGGCTGTTTATTTACACTGGACAGATAACTTATTAAAGGTAAACTGATGCAAGTGAACTAGTGGTGATAACACTGGACTTTAAACGCTCAGCAAGTCAGTGTTATAATTATACTGTGTGTATATACAGATTATAGCAGTCCACATGATACAAGTGTTTGCGTGTAAGGCATCATGAGATAGTGTTCAGTGTAAAGTGAAACTTTATTACTAAAAAAAAGTTCATAAAAATAAAACAATAATAAAAAGAAGGGTGGGACGGTGGTACATTAGGTGCTGTTGCCTCACAGCTCCAGGATGGATTAAAAGAGTGTGAAAATGGATGGATGGCTCTTACACATACACTTGTGCTGCATACCTCTAAGAACCCTTCAAAGATTAAATGGACTTTCTGAAAATAATACTAATTTATGTTATCATACTATTAAATAATTTTAACTGGTACAGTAATACTATAAATCCAGAGGTCCCCATTTCAGAAAGCCATGTGTCAAGGCTTTTTAACACTGGTGCTGGGCCGTGTTATAATGGTCAATACTGCTCTTAGGTTTGATAATTGAATCGGTCACTGTCCGTATGTTTTTTTTCTTTACTCTTGGATCTCCAGTCCAATACATTCTCAGTATATGCAGGTTGGGTTGTTGGATGACTCTAAAATAGCCCAGTAAGAGTAAATGTGGGTGCATACCCTCAGACACACCAGCATCGCAACAGAGTTGGCTCCTACCTTGCACTTAATATATTTAGGAGAGGTTGTGACAAGTTGCAGTCTTATTATAGAGTAAAGAAGTTTGGAAAGGGTGAACAAATGGATATTTAACAGTTAATTGTTAGTCTCAACTTTATTTTGATGGATTGATACTTCAATACTGTATGGAAGTAGATAAATTAAAGTGAAAATAACAGCTAAAAGGCTATTAATGGCCTTTTTAGGTACTGGTACATGCCTATAAATCAGTCTTTCCTAACCTTTTTTCTGTGGTTGCACACTTTTTATAACTAAAAACATCCCAAGGCACACCACTATTCTAACTAACCACAAACACATTATATCTCATACATGTCCTCAATTGCCCAAAGTGGCAGGACTGCTGGAAAAGACATTTAAAAAAAATCAGCTCTGAGATCAGTGTTCACAGACTTTACACTTAGTGAGCACTTCGCTGACATCTCCCAGATGCTTCATCAATTTGCCTGCACCTCCCTACCTCAGAGGCAACTCGTATGTCCACTGCCCACCAGCCCTGTGAGACTCGCTGGTGACCACATACCCAGCCAGATGGACTCTAGCAGCCAGCCAGCCAGTTTTAAGTGTTTGTAACATAGCCATTGTGGAGCTGCTTTTATGCCAGCTTCTCCTGGTAGTTCTGTCCTCCACTGATAGGCCTCGACCACCTGCAAAGTTTGTTCCTCTTAAGTTCAGACCTGGGTGCGCTCACTATTATTTCCATGGCACACCTAGGTAGCTCTCATGGCGCACCACTGTCAAGAGGCACACTGGTTGAAAAACATTGCTATAGACTGTGGATAATGAGTGTTGTTGGAGGCACAACACTTCCAATTAGATGGCATGCAAGACTGCAAATTGAATAGAGTTTCTAGTGTGTGGTCTCCCTTTGTTATAGCTATATAGGCCTTCCAAAGCCTTTCTGTTTGGTCAACTGACTTCTCTAAAGCAGCCTGTTGTAAATGACGATGAACATAACCTATGAAGACTTGGCATGACATTGTACTAATGAGATTGGCTTCTCTTGAAACTGTACTAAAAATGGACAAATCACTTAGGTATAAAGCAATTGTTTTGTAGGCTAAGTGAACAGCTGAGCATCATATTGGGGGTCAGAAATGGGGACTGAGCTGGTATCTTCTGGGCTTACAGGTCAACATCTTAGCTGCAACAGTTCATCCTAGTGCTTACAGAACTGTGAAACACTTTGAATTTGAAAGATGTCTCTCTATTATAAAAAAAAAATCCTGGGAGGGAGACGAGGCGAGATCTTCTCGGAAGACAATTTGACGTCCGCGCGAGAGACACTTTAATGTCACACAAAGACAATTTGACGTCCCGTGAGAGACACTTTAACGTCACGCGAGACAAGGCAGTGAGACCACATTTAAAACAAGTTCAAGGATATCTAACCAAGCAGTTGTTGGAATGTCTTTGACAGACAAACATCATGTGCTCCCAGCTCTTAAATCAACGACAAGCGACAAGCAGAACATGCCATGAGATGATCCGACTACTTTTCCTTAGCGTGCATTCAGCCCCCACTTCACAATGCTAGTGGCAGAGACACGAAGTGGCAAAAAGACAGCTGCAGTACAGGCTTTTGAATGATCGACGTGCAGCGCGACAAAAAGAACACACACCTCACCAGTAGTAGCAGCAGAAATACAGCAGATTATCCAATGGCATCTCCTTAGCGTGTGCTCTGCCGATTCACACAGCGAGCAGCGTTATACGTCTTACGAGAAAGATTTAACCACGCCCGGGGCTGGAAATAAAGGACAAGTATTGTTTTTACAAAAGTTTTAAAGTAAAAGTGAAAATAATGCATATGTAACAATTCCCATGAAAATAACAATCTCTGTAAATTGTATATTCAGTAAACCAAACCCAGGGGTGGGCGAGCGAAGCCTCCTAGTATATCAAAAATGTTTACTCTGAAACACAAATTTAAATATTGGATTCAGAAAATGGATGAATCAAAATGGAGACTAGTTTCAGGTATACAGTATCACTCTTTAACTGTAGGTCAGATTTTGGCCACCAGGGGTTAGTGAAGTGGCTTTCACGGCTTTCTTCTTTTACTGTTTCGATAAACTGCATCTGTGCAGGAAAAGTAGGTGTATTTTTTTAAATTGAAGGCACACCTTTTTTTAATTACAGGAAAAGAACACAACAGCACCTTGAGGTTATGCATTGTGGAGCAAATAAAAAGTGGTGCAACTATGACCTAGATTGAAGCGGGCGTTTACTTGTGCGTGTCAATTTTTCTTAGGTGTTACATCACCTTAGTCAGTTCCTAAAGGGACATTTTGCATTCTTGTGGGATGGTTCATGTTGTTGCTTTTTCGTTTTTCCAAAGCTTTCAGACACTGTGTCCTATAAACGTCTTTGCAAAAATTATTAAAGAGCTTTAATTGGCAGGTCACAGTGCTCTTATATACAATGCCTATATGTGTCCACATTGGTGATTAGTCAGTTGTAGTTTTCCAATAAAGTAGAAAACAGAGGACATTGATATCTGGTGACCAATATAAAGTCATTTAATAACATGGTTGCGGAACACATATACTGTATGCCATTCCATACAATCCGTAGTTATTCAAGGGAATGTAGCACTGTTGGTCTGTCAGAATGTCCATCACCCAATAAGATCTGCCTCAGATGATATCTTACAATCTCACTTAAATGGTCAGTTTGGTATGAATCTGGCAATTAATGTCTGTTTCATGCTAACATGCATACATTTAGCAATGTCTTTTTCATTTCAAGAGCTTTCCATCCACACTGGCATTTTCAGACCTTTTTCTAAAAGTGTGTCATCTATACTGAAATGGGTAAAATACTAATCTCTTCTAATGGGTGTGTGCGGTTGGTCAACCAATGCAAAGTAAATAGAAATTATGAAAGCACAAGGAAAGCAGGAGAAGAAAACTCCAAAACAGACTCCTTTTTCTGTTTAGACAATGGACACCTGCTTTTAAAGTTTAAAAAACAAGTTTAAGGCAGCCAGGGTCATGAAAAATATAGACTGAGAGCCCTGCCAAAATAAACACAGTGATGTATTTAAGTATTTTGCGGGGCAGTAACTTACATTTAATGCAGAAAAGTTAGGAAAGGACTATGCTTTTAAAAATAATGGCACTAAAATGGCTCTTTACTGGGTTGTGTGGTTCCTCATAGAGCCATTGATACAAAAAGAACCATTTCATTGCAGGAAGGGTTTGTTGCATGAGAAACTGATCCTTTTGGCTTTAAAAATGTCCCTAATATGTGGAAAAAACAAGAATCTTTAATGTATAGTAGAGTAATTAGTAGGATGCTCACAGATCAAGAAAAACTGAACTTACCCTTTGTTGTTTCACAGATTTGTTATTATTTATTAATAGTCCATCAATCCATCCATTATCCAACCCGCTATATCCTAACTACAGGGTCACGGGGGTCTGCTGGAGTCAATCCCAGCCAACACAGGGCGAAAGGCAGGAAACAAACCCCAGGCAGGGCGCCAGCTCACCGCAGGGCACACACACAAACACCACACACCAAGCACACACTGGGGACAATTTAGAATCGCCAATGCACCTAACCTGCATGTCTTTGGACTGTGGGAGGAAACCGGAGTACCCAGAGGAAACTATCTATTAACAGTTATTTACATAAACTGTTATGGATCTAATTAAACAGACGTTCTTTCAAGAAAACGTGGACGACTCTTCTGGGAAACAAGAATTGTTCCCCTTTGGTATCTCTCAAAAGAACCATTACTTTTTAAGAGAGTACTCCCACCGTAAAGACACATCGAGACGGTGATTATCTCACCAAAATGGAAGTCAGTGTCTGATCTCTTGACACTCAAACATCAGTGCTTTCAAAAAGCTCCATTTCCTACCAGATGAGACCTGATGCTTTCAGATTTATACACTTTAGAGAGTATATTCAAAAAGGAGTTTTCAGTCGGCTGAAACACAGTTTTAGTATGGACGTTTAGTGACTTTATTATTTTCTTTGTTTTTTTAAATGATATTTTACCATACAATGACCCTCACCAGGAACAGCAGAAAGGAAGAAGAGGCGAGTTATTTTATCATTGATTTATTTATTCTTCACTATTTTGCAGTATGGTCACTGCCCATTGACTTGCATCTGATTTTTACAAGTGAAGAACTTCCTAAACTCTGAAGATAGTCATTATTTTCAATGTTCAGTTCATGAAAGACTGATGTAAGTTTTGTTTTAAGAAAATGAGGCACTTTCTACCTCTTTCCTAGAGGAAAACTACATCAATATTAGGATGGAAGGCCAAACAAAATCAAAAATCTGCATTTTCAAATGTATCAATACTAGTGTGGACTAGGCATAGCAAAACCTTGGCATATATATATATAATTTCTCTGTGATACACATCAAGCTGGACAGAACTGTTGTGAATGCAGCACAGCTCTAGAGTTCACAGTTTATGTGATCCCCTCACGCTTTTACTCCTGGCAGCCCGTTTATCTCCCATTTGCTAAAGATGTTCAGGTTGGTTTCAGAGGCCCAGAGTAAGTATATAGGTATATGGGATTGCGTTTTGTGGTGGAGTGGTGATTGTTTCCTGTCCTGCACATGATGCAGCTCTCTATACTTCTCCAGTTATTCTTTACTGAAATATGTGAGCTCAGGAAATAGACAGGAACACTTTGAGTCTCAATATATTGGTCTTGGGCATTGACATAAAGAAAGGCAAACCGTCCCGGCTGGAATGGAATGCTTCAAAACGATGATCAAATCAAAGTTTTTATCCTGTGGTTACAGAGCCTTAATACATCCAACTTATGCCAAGAGCATACTTTAATTTACAGGAAGCTGCTGGCTTTGAACCTCTGGCTTTGCGTTTCAAATACAGAGAGAGTGGTGACGGGTGATTCATCTGATAATTTCTCTTTTACTTGTAAGCTTGCTGCCTATGCTAGTTTCACCACAGAGCTCACAGCTGTGCACTGTCAGTTATAATAATTAGCTTTACACAATGGCACACTGACAGGCAAAAGGCTGGAAGCCTGCTCATTCGAGAAATATGTCCTTCACCAATGTATTCTTCACTTCTCCTTGTGACTATAGTTTACCCCAAAGAAATACCACCATGCATTTCAGGAATGAATAAGTTCAGATGATTCTTAGAGAAGAAATGAATAAAGCAGGCAACAGTCAATAACATGAAAGATAAAAACAAGAAGCAAAGAAGTTGGGAGTTGATAAAATCCCGTGAAAGATCAAACACCAGAACATTTTCAAGGGGAGGTTTCAGAAGAGAAAAGGGTAAACCAAAGGTCAGGCAGAAGCGTCCACTACAGATGACACATTTCCTTTTATCATGGTGGTCACATCAATAAATTAAAGTGATTAGCTAAAGTTGGCACTGGTACTGTAAGGGGACATTTGAAACGCTCACCAAGTGTCGGCACAGAGCACCCCGACAACTTTCAAGGTGAAATACAAGAATAAAGAACACCACTCACTAAATACAGGGCCGTTTGAAGGAATTTGGGGGCCTCAAGCAAAATGGACATGGAGGCCCCCCGCACGCACGCACGCACGCAAAGGAACCACAGCATAGCCATACAGTTTAAATTCACTCACACCATTTGTACAAGACAAGTAGAGCTATTTTATGTGTGTAATTTATCACTTACCACTGTCTTGTTTTTTCTTATCCTCCTCTTCCTTTCTCTTCTTTCTTTTTTGGCTTCCTGAAGCATAATTCCACTTCATGACTGCCGAGGAAGTTTTGTATTTTGCCGGCAGCAGAGATCGCGTGGTTGGCTGGCTGCTGTCAGCGAGGGGGGCCCCCTTGAGGGGGATCCCGATAACAGTGTCATTGCACTTTACTGCATTCACTATCAATGGGGCGCTCACACAGTTTGTCGCTGCATTTTATTCTTAACCAGTCGTTGTCTTGGGGCCCCAGGCCAACCCTTGCTTGGTTTGCATGCCTTGTCGCGACGGGCCTGACTAAATACAAAACTATCACATATAAGGACACAGATTTGTTCAAATGCATCAAAAACAAATTAGAAACTAAATAAAATAAACGTAAAACAACAACATCGGTCAGCCAGTTAACTGTACAACCACTCTCAGATTGTAGAAAAAGAGTTAGACTAACCAGACACAGTCAGAGTCCTGGAGGCCTCGGCCAACAAGCTGCTTTCCCCCTGTTGGCCATTCTACAGTCAATGCTGCGCCGGCCAATCTGATGAACCTGATTGATTTCAGTGCTTCCTTAACGGAGATAATTTTTCCATAAACAGGCAAATAACTTGGCAGTAGAACATGTAGCACCAACTGCTACATGTGGGTACCGAGAAGAGAAACAGAACAGGGTAGGTAGGGTTAGTAACAGTTTATAGATATCGTATTACTTGTATTTTAGGATTTTGTTTTTTGCATTTTATTAAAATCAAATAACATTTTATACAAGCAAGTCAAGTTTAACAAAACTAAGTTTGAAACAAATCAACCCCCACCCATTAAAAAGAGAGCTAGGCCAGTAGAGTAAAACTTTAAACTAGTAAAAAAAAAAAAAAAAAGTACGTAAATAATAACTAAATAATTAATAATAAATAAATAATTTGTATTCATTAGTAAAATTAAATAGAATAAGAAAAAGGGGAGAGAATATGCTTACTCATTTTAAATGCTCATTCTAAGATATTATTGATCAGATCCTGCCAGGTTTTGAAAAAGTTTATTACAGATCCTTTACGTGAGAATTAGATTATTTCCAGTTTCAAATAGTATTTAACATCAGTTACCCACTGACTTAAAAGAGGAAAGTTAGGATTCTTCCAGTTGAGCAAGATATTTCTACGTGCCAATAGTGAAGTGAAGGCAATCACAGTTTGTTTGTCCTTCTCTACTTAAAGCCCATCTAGAAGTACACCAATCACAGCTGTTAGTGGGTTAGGAGGGATTGTGACACCAAGACTGTCTGAAAGGCATTTACAGATTTTTGTCCAGAATTATGTTAATTTGGTACATGCCCAAACAATGTGACCCAGTGAAGCTAGAGCTCGATTGCAATGTTCGCAGGTTGGATCTTGCCCTGAAAACATTTTGGACAATTTTAAATGAGACAGATACGCTCAATATATAATTTTAAGTGCAATAATTGTATGCTTTGCGCAAATGGAGGTCGAGTGAATTCTGTGCATTGCTACCTTCCACTCCTTTTCTGAGATGTTGAGTGAGAGATCTTTTTCCCAATGTACTCATGGATCTTTGAAAGGGAGGGACTGTAAAATGTTTTTATATATTATGGAGATGCTGTCTGAGTCCTCAAGTCTGATCAATATATTTTCTGGCATAGAGGTAGGTGAGAGGTGAGGAAAACTGGGCAGGTTCTGTTTAACAATGTTTCTTATTTTAGTATTGATGAATAACAACAGAGATGCAGTTTGCACAGCTAATCAGCAGTTCTACTCAGGGTATGCTAAACTGAAGCAGTGTATCGTTAGCTGGGATTTAAAAGTTGATACTGAATGGGCATCTCTTATAGTAGCAGGCAGACCATTCCACAGTTTTGGGACCCTCTAACTAAAAGCATGACCTCCCACTGTTATTTTATTAGTCCTTGGAATTGTAGGCATTTTGGTATCTTGAGATCTTAATGTGCACTCTGACTTGTAAGTAATGATTAGTTCAGATAAGTAAACATCTTGCATAGCAAAGCAGCCCTGCTCAAACACTAGAATGATATTTACAGTCAGCTTATCTTGAGATGCTTAATTTTTTAAACTGACCTAGAACTATTGACTTCTAAGCCATGTATGTATTGCTTTTAATGTCCTGTTAATCCAAATTTGAAACATTTCAAACACTGAAATAAGTTCCTCCTGGTGGTGCCCTAAAAAACATTGCTCCTCTGAAGTCACTGGGCAGATGCACTGGCACACTGGACCTGATTTCAGGTAACAAAACCAGCACCTATTTTTAAAATTCATCCAGATTATACTGGAATGTTGTTAGCTCAAGAACCTCACATAGGTGGGAGCATCTGTATTTTTGTAATTCTTTAAACCTTATTAGCTACAAACACTGAAAGCAATGAAAAGTACCACATATCTGGTTCCTGCTGTTGTTTGCCTCCTAACATTTTTTATAACAATTTTTAAACAGTCAACAAATATAGGAGGTCAGCTAGAAAAATTCTGGATTTATAAAGCAGCAGAAGTTTTCACGGTGCCGTCATGCAGCCCCACTCCCTAACAGTCCCTGCAAATTCAAGGCAGCTGTAAAGAATACTATTGCCAAAGGAGTCAAGGACTGAGCACAACTCAACATTTCACAATACAGTGTTTTTTAAACTTTAGCAGATACTTTAAAATTAATCAAGCATCAGCAGAGCAAAGCAGGTAACTCCAAAGAAATCCTCATCTTGTGAATTGTGCAGACGTGAGTTAAATTGTATATTGTTTACTGGCCAATACATCACATATAGTCTGTTTTATAGTCTGCTAAAACAGAAGGTTATTGAGAAGAACAGGGTTTGTTTATTTATTTCTATGGAGCTTAACTAAATATTTGTATTACTGATTATATGGTTAAGCATTAACATTCATCAACTTATTGTTTATGATTTTGCTCAGTGATTTTTTAATTACGTAATATATTAATTTTCAGGAAGTATAAAGGAGTCATAAGTGCAAGTGGTCCTGTTCCAACTGTTATTTGCTTTTGTATATGATTTATTGTGTTACTCAACTGTAAGCAAAAAGAAATAAATTAAGAGTTAAAAAAAGATATAGCAAATCAAGTGTGGAGCAAAGCTGTTGCTATGATGAAGAGCCTCACTTTTATGTATTTCCATCCATTTTAAGAATCTGACTGTTCCAATTTAAAGTGTCATGGGCACACAACCAGTCCTGAAAGAGCTGAGCACAAGACAGTAAACGATCCTGAACAGAGCATTGTGGGCACCCTTATACACACACACACACACACACTCACAACAGGCGAATGTCAAGAAAACAAGCCATCTTGGCCCACTAGCAAAGGCTCGGCTTGAAAACTGATTCAGAAAAAGTCTGGGTATACTCAAAGCTTGCAAAACAAAGGATTACATTATAGGAGTTCAGTTAAAAGATTTAGAAATTAGAGAAGGGCCTTGCTGTGCCAGATCATTGAGAAATTTCTAACAAAGCAAATAAAACCACACAAAGAAGTTCCTTTATTGTGGGCTGGAGTTTAAGTACCGTGTTTACCTCAGATGTGTTATGACCCATCTCCACACTCAGATATGTCATCAACTCTCTGATTAATTCATTTTTAAAAAATAGGTGTGCATTTCAGTGTTATTATATAAAACAATTTAAACCTTTTGCAAATTGCTAGTGTTCTTGACTTTTTCTAATATTCTAATGAATGCACTAAATAAGTTCATTCATGCATTCATTAAGTTGCAGATGATACCAAGATAGGAGGATTATCAGATAATCTAGAATCCGTTGAATCATTACAGAGGGACTTGAACAGCATACAAGGCTTGGCGGATTTGTGGGACATGAAATTTAATGTGAGTAAATGTAAAGTATTACACGTAGGAGGCAAAAATGTTAAATCTGAATACAAAATGGGAGGTCTGAAAATTGACAGTTTACTTTATGAGAAGGACTTAGGAGTTGGAATGGACTACACACTATCAAAGTCCACACACTGTTCAGAAACCATTAATTAAGAAGGGAAACAGAATTTTTAGGTTATACAGTACAGGCCAAAAGTTTGGACACACCTCCTCATTCAATGCGTTTTCTTTATTTTCATGACCATTTACAGCACTCCATCACTCTCCTTCTTGGTCAAATAGCCTTTACACAGCCTGGAGGTGTGTTTGGGGTCATTGTCCTGTTGAAAAATAAATGATTGTCCAACTAACCTGACTTCTGCACAACACAACTGCTGGTCCCAACCCCATTGATAAAGCAAGAAATTCCACTAAATAACCCTGATAAGGCACACCTGTGAAGTGAAAACCATTTCAGGTGACTACCTGTTGAAGTCGAGAGAATCGAGAGAATGCCAAGAGTGTGCAAAGAAGTAATCAGAGCAAAGGGTGGCTATTTTGAAGAAACTAGAATATAAAACATGTTTTCAGTTATTTCACCTTTTTTTGTTAAGTACATAACTCCACATGTGTTCATTCATAGTTTTGATGCCTTCAGTGAGAATCTACCAATGTAAATGGTCATGAAAATAAAGAAAACACATTGAATGAGGAGGTGTGTCCAAACTTTTGGCCTGTACTGTATATCATGATGTGCTGCAGTGGGCTGGTGCCATGCCCTGGGTTTGTTTCCTGCCTTGTGCCCTGTGTTGGCTGGGATTGGCTCCAGCATACCCCGGTGACCCTGTAGTTAGGATATAGCGGGTTGGATAATGGATGGATGGATGGATGGATCACGATGTGTAGAGTACAAATCCAAGGAGGTTACACTTAATCTTTATAACGCACTGGTGAGGCCTAATCTGGAGTACGGTGTACAGTTTTTGTGTCAAGTCTATACAAAAAACATTGTAGCGCTAGAGAAAGTCTGGAGAAGAGCAACTAGGCGGATTCCAGGACTGCAGGGGATGGATTATGAGGAAAGATTAAAAGAGCTTACCCTTTTCATCTTAATCAAAAGGAGAATAAGAGGAGACATGACAGAATTGTTTAAAATTATGAAAGGAATTAGTACAGTGGAATGAGACTGTTATTTTAAAAGGAGTTGGAAATTTGTTAAGGGTAAATTTTGCACAAACATTGGGAAGTCTTTCTTCATACAAAGAACCACAGGCATGCAGACTAATATAGTAGATAGTAGGACCTCTGGGAAATTCAAAACCCAACCTGATGTTGTTTTGGAGGAATTAAGTGGATAGGACTGTCGAGCTTTGTTGGGCTGAATGGCCTGTACTCTTCAAAAATGTTATAATGAATGTTCTAATGTCGCCAAAAATTAGAAACAAGAAAAAGAAATGAAAAATTTCACCCCCCGTGACCCTGTGTTTGGATTCAGCGGGTTGGAAAATGGATGGATGGATAATGAAGTGTTCTCTTTATAATTCTACGTGGGTAGAGTAACCAAAAATTGTACTCAAGTAAGAGTAGCGTTACTTCAAAATAATATTACGCAAGTACAAGTAAAAAGTAGCCTTCCAAAAAATTACTCGAGTAAAAAAGTATTTGGTTAAAAGAATACTCAAGTATTGAATAACTGTTTGATCATAATAAATGATTTATTTTTTAGAAATGTTGTAATAAGACAGACAAAAATATAAAATAATGTGCAAATTCTGCTGTTTCCAAATAATAAAATAAAAAATGAGTAAAAATAAATAACATCTTTACAAAATAAAGATGCACAAATAACATGAAGTTCCAAATCTCAGTTTTTCACAACAAAGCTTTTGAAGCCAATACCTACAGTAGGTAACATGTATGTTTGAACAGTGCAAACTACTTACAGTGACAAGATATGCTGTACACTGACAGTATCATACTGCGTATTCACTTGCATGTACAAGAAGTCTCACTTTACCTTGACTGTCTGTGCCTGTGCATGTTTGGTTAAAACATGCTTGTTCTTCACTCCACTGCATCCACTGAACAGGATCATCTCCAAACAGAGGAGCAGTTTCAGCGACAGACTGCTGCCACTGTCCTGCTCCACTGACAGATTGAGGAGATCGTTCCCCCCCCACACTATGCAACTCTTCAATTCCACCCGGAGGGTAAACGTTAATGTTATACAAAATTATTGTCTGTCTGTTATACCTTCATTGTTATCACTCTTTAATTTTATATTGTTCTTTATCAGTATGCTGCTGCTGGAGTATGTGAATTTCCCCTTGGGATTAATAAAGTATCTATCCATCCATCCATCTATCTATCCAAGTGATGGTTAAGCTTCAGCAAGAGTTGGCACTCATTTTTCATGTATTCTTTCTTTCCCTGTCCGCTGTCTGTGAGGAGTTTGTGCCGCTATGCCACTGTGCTGCCACAGTTTGTGTGTGTTGTCATGTGACTGCATCGCTATGTTTGATTTGTAAAACGGATCCATGTGATTATTGTTGCTATGTCTGAATGGTGAAACGGAGTCTTGTGATTATTGTTGCTACGTCTGATTGGTGATACAGTCATGCAATAGATCCACTGCCGGCTTCTCTCTGGCAAAAATATAGCGTATCTAATGGAAAAAAGGTAACGAATCGAGTGTTGCCCAATGTAGCGGAGTAAGAGTAGCGTTTCTTCGTTTCTTCTTCACAAATGTACTCAAATAAAAGTAAAAAGTATGGTGCAGTAAAACTACTCTTAGAAGTACAATTTTTTTTAAAAAGTTACCCAAGTAAATGTAACTCGTTACTACCCACCTCTGCATAGGCATAACCACTTTCCAAGTGTTCCTGGGACAGATTTAAAGGGGATGCTGGGGACAGATTTTCTCCAAAAGTTGGAGGGACATTGACCTGGAAACTTTCCTCTAAACCCGCCTCCTACCTGCCATCAACTCTAGCCCTTCTGATTAGAATAGGCAGGATGATGTCAGTTAAGACTGGTGCCAGTGTAGCTGACGAAGGAATTTTGTAATATTTTTTAGGTTTTGACAGCAATTTGCTTTAGCATAAAATGGTTGGGGTTCCCTGTTGTATCTTCATCACCCTTTAAGGTGTATATCCTGTTTTCCTTTCATAATATATCTTACATATTGTCACACATGAGTGCTACAAAGGTGTATGTAAGGCTCAGTTGAGGAGGTTAACTGGGCAACAGAGTAGGTTGAAATGCAGCTACTAACCTTTCTTGCTCTTCCAGCAGTGGAATGGAGAAGGACGAGTGATGTCCCATCAGCTTTGCTGCAGAAGTCCCAGTCCTTCTGGTCACACTGCTATAAAAAGAATATCACAACCAGAAATCAGTGTTCATTCAAGAGGTAGTGACTCTTAACCCCAGACTGCCCATAGAAGCATCAAACTTATGAATGTTAACAGGTTCATCATTATCTTCATACTACTATTCTTATGTCTGGGAGAAGGAGATTGATAATTCTGGTGCCCCCCACGCCTAACTGTAGACACCAACTTAGGTTGTCAATCAATCTAATGTGAGAGGAACCCTGAACACACATAGAATAACCCCATAATGACACATTGGGGAGGGGTTTGGAGAACAGACAGAAATCCAAACCAGGGTCCAAGCTTAGTCTCTTGGAGCTATGAAGTGGCATAACTAACCACTCTTCCAGTATGTCTGTCGAATGTACAAATGTTTTTGCTGATTGTGCATCTGAGAGTAGAAGTGACTAGGAGGATCTGGTTTCTGTTGTAATGAACAAATGCCAGCTTTTGAGAGTGAGATGGCACAAATCTACTCTGACTCAGACCACTGATCTGCATACTCTTATTGTGACATCCATATGTACTACTAGATTTCTCTTGAATTATTCAGAGTTTTGAAAACCACTTTAAAATGGCACACACCGTCAAATGTTCAGAAGCAGCAAATTTTTTTCTTTTATTAAAAAGACAGAGTTAGTCAATGCAAAGATGAGTAAGACCTTAAGATTATGACTCACAGCATAACAGCAGTGAGACCAATTACAGAAAATATGATGAAAAGCATTGCATTGATTAGAGAAGCACTCACACACAGTGCATGATGTATCTATGAAGTGCTGGAGAAAATGACATTACAGGGCTTTCAGTTGTCTCGCCAATGTAGACCGTCTGTTGTACAGTAGGTAAAATCCACATTTCATGTTGATCACTCCATATCGAGTGGTGCCCCCTCTCTTACTTTACACAGAATTAGACTACCAGCAGGTGGCATAGTGGAAGTATGGATGCAAAGTCTTTGGTGTGAATCCTTTTAAGTCTCAGTTGGATTAAGCAGATTGTATTATGTTGGTATGATGTGAGGTTACCTGATGTGATGTGATAACCAGCCTTATCATCACTATATTAAGTGAACTTCTAGGAAGTAAACATGTTTCAGGCACCGTTTCATTACAATAACTTGAAAATACTTTTGAAACTTTTGAAATGAACCATGAGAAGGAGCACTGCAATATGAGACGACAGGAAACAAAATTCAAGTCCAAGTGAATCCCTTCAACCAATGCACCTTCTCTGATTCTATGCATCAGATATTCAGCCACAGGCAAAAAATGCTGCCACACACTTTTTATTGAGGACAAGTACATCACGTTAACTTTTGCAAGCCAAATTTTGCCTGGGACAAATAAAGTTCATTTGTTCATTCTATCTAAATATTCAAGTTCTTAAAGTAAATATATTTTCTTCCACACTGCTTCTTCATTTCACAAATCACTTAGTTACTTTACAAGGAAAAAATATGAAGGCCTGCGGTGGGCTGGCGCCCTGCCCGGGGTTTGTTTTCTGCCTTGCGCCCTGTGTTGGCTGGGATTGGCTCCAGTAGACCCTCGTAACCCCGTAGTTAGGATACAGCAAGTTGGATAATGGCTGGATAGAAATATGAAGGCCTCACCTAGAAAGAGAGGACATGTGCACATTGTCCAGTGGTACTAATGCCACTTCCATCTGAGTAATGTTTAGTTTAAACAGTCCTCTTTAAATTGTTTGTTTAAACTTCTTATAGAAAGAGATGGCTTGTTAGGCCATCCAAAAAATCTTTCTGGTGTGATAACACTGAATGAGGGTTGTCTATCTGGCATAGGTTTGGAGAATGAGGGATACATTAATATTAGCAGTTAAAGGGCACTTTTACATGCCCATGTGCCAATAAAGAGGCAGCCAAGTGTGCTATGCCTCTTCTTTGTGAATAATGTCCCGAAAAGTCAAGCAAAATGTCACCTTTCATTGGCTAACTAAAAGGATTACAATATGCAAGCTTTCTAGGGAACTCAGGCCCCTTCTTCAGGCAAGGTGTAATACAGAAGCTGGAGTTCCCTGTGTTTATATACACACTAGGACAAGAAACAACACTGGTAAATCTTTAAATGAGAAATCTTAAATGTAAAAAATTAATAGATTCATTAAGGCTAGGGTTAACTTAACAAGAGAGAGAAGAACAATGCATGGTCAAGATCTTTGGATGAGATAACTGTCCAAAAAAGTCTTTTGAAGTTTCTAATGAGTTTTTCAAAACAATGTGGGTCAGTAGTCAGGTTGTCTGTGTCATTCTGAGAGATGCAAACAGTCCTCATACCTGGCTATAAAACTCTTAAGTCTTTATTCAAGCCATGTTGTAATGTATTAAATTTTAACATGAGTTTAACTTCCCATTCTTTTCTCTCTTGCTGTGTTTTGAAGTTGCCCATAAGCACTGTGACTTTAAAGTCCCTTTCACAGTGTCCATGACTGTTGAAATGGGCCGCTACAGGAACATCTGTGTTGCCATGTTTAATGTGGAATCTGTGTAAATTCATTCTCTGGTGGAGTGTTTGTCCAGTTTCTCCCACATAGAGTGCAGTGTCAGGACATTTCATGCAGAGAATTAGGTAGACCACATTAGATGATCTGCAGGTAAATGATCTCTTTATGTGATGTTCAAGTCGGCAGTGTGGTATAACTATACGGTCTGTATTATAAATGTGGGCACATGTTTTACATCTTTTCTGTAGGCAGGGAGATGTGCCATTTTCTGTTGGTTCATTTAGGGAGCTTCGGGCAATTGGTTGCTGAAGGTTTGGTGGTTGTCTGTATGCCAGGAGGGGAGGTTCAGGAAATACATTTCTCAGTGTTTGGTCATTGTTTAGCATTGGCTGAAGTTCTTTTATAATTTTTCAAAGTGTTTCAAGATGTGGGTTGTAGGTGACAACAAGGGGGATGCAGTTCTTGTTGTCTTTGTTTTTATATTCCAGAAGGTTGTCTCTGGGTATGGTAGTAGCTCTTCTTATTTGAGTGTCTGTCGTTTTGTCGGTATAACCTTGTCTGATGAAATCTTGTCTGAGCTCCTGCAGTTGCAGCCTGTCGGGTCTGAGCAAATACGATTGTACCGTATTGCTTGGCTGAAAATAATGGAGCGCCTTATATGCTTGGGGTGGAAGCTATCACTTCTTAGGTAGGTCTGTCTGTCTGTTGGTTTGTGAAAAACAGAAGTTACAAGGGTGTTGTCTTTCAGTTGTAGGGTGTTGTCAAGGAAGCTGACTTCTGTTTTTGAGTAATTCAGCTTCAGCTTTATGTTGGGGTGAAAAGAATTATATTCATTATGAAAATGGAGGAGGTCCTTCTCACTGGCAATCCAGATTATGAAGATGTCATCTATGTAATGGAGATACAACACTGGTTTTAAGATGCACATTGACATGAAGTCTTCCTCCAATTTTGCCATAAATAGGTTTGCAAAGTGAGGTGCAGCCCATTGCAGTCCCCATTTGTTGCAAGTAGCAATCTTGTCCAAAAGAGAATAGATTATGTGTCAGAGTGAATTTTATCATTTCTGTTACTGACTTTGTGGGTAAATCATGTTGTCTGAGGTGCGTTTCACATGCCAATATACCATCATCATGGGGGATGTTTGTGTAAAGTGCCTTAACATCCATTGTGGCCAGTAAGGTTCCCTCAGGTAAGGGGGCTAAAGCAAACAGCTTTTTTTAAGAAGTCAGTGGTGTCCTGGATGTAGCTGGTTGTATTACAAGCAAGGGGTTTAAGGATGTGCTCCACCCAACCTGAAACCTTTTCTGTAAGGGAGGCAATTCCTGAAATGATAGGCCTTCCTGGGTTCCCTTCTTTGTGGATTTTAGGAAGCATGTAGAAGTAACCCATTTTAGGGTTCTCAGGAATTAAACTGTTTACATGATCTTTGATGTCAAGAGGAAAGCTACTTACTATCTTTGAATAATGTCCAGAAAGTCTATATGCAGAGGTCTTCAAAGTGTGAGAGAGATCTTGGATGAAAAGCAGGAGGCCTGATAAACGTGTTTCAAATCCTCAAATGACAGTAAAGCCTACGTCACATTTTGCAATGATTTTCAGTCATTGCCTTCATTTACATAATCTTAGCTAGTCAAACGCAATTGGTGGCACGCTCCAGTAAAACCATTTGTCTAATGTGACATGCCTAAAGGCTGAGACCAACTAGTCTGTGACTGACTAGGATAAAATCAAGTTTGATTTTCTCATTAGTTGGTGGGGCGGACTGTATACGCTGGAGAGCTGACAACCAAATTAACCAATGAATGCTCCTGTGGAAGAACAATGCATAGACTGTAGCGACAAGGAATAAGAAACACACGCCTGTCTGATGTCTTTTGTTTTATGTACCATAACAGAATGGAAAAAAGAAATAAAGGGAAGAGATTTCTCTTGAACCTGCTGCAGCTGGTAACTCTACATAAAGTTCCACTCTGTCAAGAAACACACTATTGGCTGCCAGAACAAGGGGCAACCACGACTGTGCTGGAAGATTAGTGCTTGGTCGGTAAATGTGAAATGGGTTTCATTTTTCATTTGTATAATTTGACATGGTGTAGTGACAAGATCAGCGACTGTAATTGGTAAATCTGATTGCAAAAAGTCTAGTAAAGTGAGGTCAGCCTTAGGATATCCAGTTTAGGGCACAGTACAGACAACATGTACCCAGAAAGTCAAAATGGTTACCAAATTCTTTAGGGACTGCTCAGGGTGGAATAGTCTCAGGGACAATCAGAGAGCAGTAAGTGGCAATAAGGTTTCTAGGCCTTCCCTACATTAATAAATGTCCTGTGGAGTTAAAAGGTCACTCCCTGTTAGAATATCCCAGAGTTTAAAAATCATTTGCGCAAGGGGTTGCACGCAAGGAGGAAGAAAAGTGGAGGAGACGGGCAAAGAACTGCTTTGTGATACAGAGATGTTGAGTAAGCCAAGCCTGACAGACGGGGGCAAGAGACAGAATGACAACTTCTTTGTTGGTTTTGCTTTGCGACTTTGTGTTCCCCTTATTGTGCATTCATGTAATTTCTCTTTAGGAAAAGAAACATTCTGGTACGTTTTTGTCTCTTTAGTACAAAATCCTGGGTTGAATCGACCACTAGGTGGCACTCCCCATCGCAGCATTTTACATCACTGAATATATCAATAAAATCTAACATGCTTTGACACAAAATTTTTTTTTTAATAAATGTAAACAAAAAAATTAATGTAGGATTGAGTTTTGATGACTTTTAAATAACAAAATAGCAACCTGCTACAAATGCCTGAAGAAATTCAACATTACACAATAGGAAGTGGCATCAGTACCAGGGGGCATTGTAAGACAGTAGCAGATTTTGAAAGCCATTAAATTGCAATCGATGTGTCATACGACATGCAGGTATTGTTTCACACCTACAACACAAAAACATCGATTGAGCAGCATAGAGCAGAGGCAAGACTTCAAAATGAGCTAAAGCATTTATTCTTTTGGCTTTTATGTACTCATTGTGGTAGAAAGGGGGCGCTCTCGCTCCCTTGAACCCCTGTCCACAACTCCAGACACCAGGTAAAAGTCCAATCCTTGACTTTATTCAATTGCCACAGTGTACAAAGCACACTCTCCACCACAATACTCATATAAACAATCACTAATCACAATAAACCAATCCTCCAGCTCCTAGACGCGTTGCCACCCTTCCACCCAGCTCGGCTCGCCGTCTGGGAGCTCCCATAGTCCTTTTATATCTCCTGACCCGGAAGTGTCCCCAATCCCCAGTCCATGTGATTCTCAATCACTTCTGGGTCATGTAAAAGTTCTTTTCTTCAACCCGGAAGTCCGTCGTTCTTCCTATGAGGAACTTCCAGGTCATAGGGCATGAAGAAATCTTCGGTCCTCCCTGCAGCTCCCTCTTGTGGCCCCCATGGCATCCAGCAGGGCGGTGCATAAAAACTCCATTGTCCATGATGCCCTGCTGGTCTTCTGGGGACCTCCATGCTGCAAGGGATAAACGGCCGGCCATCCTCCACATCATGTAAAAGGTTAAACCCTTTAACACTTTCAAAAATTCACATTCACATCTGAGGAGAAGCTGTCTGTATAGCAAATGCTTAAAAGTGAAAGGAATTGTGGCCTGTTACAGAACAACATAACATCCTGAGTTTAGTAACAATATGTTCTTGTTGTGCTCTCCTCCATGTTCAGTTTCAGATTAAAATATACCAGAAAATGTCTAAGCAATCTTAGAAGACAGGTAGATATCTAGATATACAGATCTGGCAGGCAGTGTGCTGCAGTGGTTAAGTCTTTGGACAACAAACTTGGAAGTTGTGGGTTCAAATCCAACTGCTGACACTGCAATACCATGAGCAAGTCACTTTGCCTTCCTCTGATCCAATTGAAAAAAAAAAAAGAAATCTACCTAAATGCATCTCGCAGATGTTGTAAGTTAACTTGGATAAAGGTGTCAGTCAAATACAGATTGCCTATCTGTCACACAAAAGTTCACAAATCCCTTGAACCTCGGTCTTGGTCTTAATCGAGATTATATGCCATGATGTGCATAACACAATCCGTAAACTGGAAGTGTAGGCTACCTCAGGCACATAATTGGGTTTCTGGTCCTTCACACAACAAGCAGGGACATGCCAATGGCTGATAGGAAAAAGAACAAATATGCATGCATGTGCCACGACTCGTGGGAAAAGAACATCGATGACATTTGCTGACAGTTAGGCACAGTGCTCAGGTCAATCACACATGTGTACGCTACACACTTATGCCACAAAAAAAACAACATGATTTGCTAACTCAGTTTGGCCTTACCACAAAAAAGTGGAAGCCATTTCACTAATGACAAATGAGAAATGATGAGATGGTATGACACTGCCGCACATGCCGAAGCAAGAGATCAGCCACAGTACACACTAACCAGAAGAAGAGCAGCAGCATCTGCTCTGCAATAAGTGCAATATACACAATGCAAGCTTTAACGAAGAACTACAAAGAAAACATTATAAATTTCACAGGGCATACAAGAACAAACTGTTTACAACATATAAGTGATACCAGCATCTGCGAGTGTCACGAGAAAATAATGGAATGCACTTCTTACAGGACACAGAATGCAAAAATGAGAACAAGAGAGATGCATGCTGACAAATGTGCAGTAGCCTACTTTAGACATTTCATGAGCACTACTTGGGACTGCAAAAGAAAGTCATACACGACCAAAGAACTGGAGGCGGGCTTCAGATTTTTTGCAAGTCATGCATTCCAAGCACAAAATAGTCATACTCACTGTCTGGGGCGGCACCTTGTTTCATAAGAAGCAGCTGAAGCACATTTCTTAGACTGGAGGTCTGAGTGTTTCCTAATAAGTTCCTAATAAGTAATAATAGACAGATAGATAGATAGATATTTAATGGAGTGATGGATAGTTGTGCTGTAGGTGAAAACCACAGTTGTAAGAGACCAGAAACAATGGCCTGCCTCCAGCTGAGAGAAGCTTACAAAGCTTCTTCTCACTGATTCGTAATACTAGTCATAACATGATTCATAGAAGACCAACAAATGAGAACACCGACATGTTTCAGAAGACACCCTTTTCCCAATTATTTCGTGGGGTTGTGTGAATCATTTGCTATCCTCTAACGTCATCCATTTTTCAGTTATAAGGGAATACTGGTTGTCCTGCCAGCTTAAGAACAATGAATTAACCTAACCTTCACGTTTTTGCAATGTGGGAGGAAACCCACATAATAAATTAAATGAATGCAAAAACTTCACAGCATGGGTAATTAAGCCAGGAATTGTACCCAGGTCTTTAAAGTTGAGGCAGAGTTTTGGCTCTGCGCTGGCATTTGGAAGGTTGCCAGTTTGAATCCTGTAAATGCCTGAAGTGACTCTACTCCATTGGGCCCTTAACCTGTAATTGCTTTATCCTGGGTATGTCGTGACCCGGTGTTCGGATTCAGCGGGTTAGAAAATGGATGGATGGATGGATGGAGTTAATCTGCATTCAGCCCTGCAAGCAGGTCCTCCAATTTACAGGGAAAACTTGGGGGTTGGTGGCAGGATTGGCACCACTGTACAGCCACTGTAAAAAACCTCACACTGTTCCAGTGTGGTGCTGAGGTGTCACTTTCTGCACTAATCCAGGTGGTTTGCTGTGTTGTGGGTGTGGCAATGTGCTATCAGCACCTGCTCCCCAACACCTCTCTCTATCTCTTTGAGGTAGCATTAGTTCCCAATATGGCACCATACTTTGCTACTCTAACTATGCAAAATGTATGTTAACTGTACTTATCCTTAACTGCAAAGCTGAAAATTTTGTATCAAGTGGTTCAAGATTCTAAAAAAAAGCTTGCAATACAAAAGAATATTGAAAAATATTATGCAACACCAGCAATAGCAACCATCTTGAGAAAGACACGATTCTGTTTAGCTGCCTGTCATATACAATACAAGCCGGTCTGTCTCTTGGCAATGGCATCCTCTCTGGTCTTCTTAATTAATTCCCTCAATGGTCGCATTTTTAATGATCCTTTATTTTTTACTTATTGATGACCCTGAAAGCAGTGCTAACTATAGCTAATTATAGTTTTTCTCAAGAATTTTTGCACAGAGAGGAAACAGAAACAGTTAAGCTGGTTTGTGTTTTCTATTAAATAAAATGAAGTGACAGTATGGATTTTAATAATTCTTATTTATCATGGTGCCAGAGAGTGGTTGGTCAGACATGCAAATAACATTTTCACTGTGCTCTGTACACGTGACAACACTATGACTATTACTATGACTACTGCTACTAGAATAACAATATAACATGTGTGAGACTAGCCCAGACACCACCAGTCAGAAACCACATCTTTATAAAAGCACATGTTTATTAATCACCGGTAAACACAGGTTCACAGTCCCGAACACCACACAATGCACACAGCAGTAATCACCACTATAAAGGGCTTCTTTCTTTCAGTCCTTGGCCGCCTTTCCTCTCCTCCTGGGAGCTTCGTCCTGTTCCCACTCCCGACTCAAGCTTCTCAATTGTAGGAAGGCAGCCCCTTTTATTCCTGCCCAGATGTGTTCCAGGTGGCTGATGACGACCTTCCGGCAGCACTTCCTGGTGTGGCAGAAGTGCTGCCATTTGCACCGGAAGCACTCCGGGCGTCCCTGGCAGGTTCATGCGCCATCTTACCTGGTGTGGTGGAAGTAACAGTTCTCCGGGTCCCACAAGGCTTGAGCCACCCCCTGGAGGTGGCCACAGGTCCCAGCAGGCCAGAACCTCTTTGCTTCTCTCCCGTGGTCCTCTCCTAGACCAGGGCGGTTGCCCCCTCATGACCCGGAAGCTATTCATGTCCCTTTCTGGTCCTTCCAGGAATCCTGGCCAGGTAAGAAACCCAGAAATCTGCTACACTGCCGCGAGTGTATAATTTAGCCAAAGCGGGTGTAATTGGTTTTCTCTCATGACCTGGTCCTATAAAAAATAAAATAGACACAGGGGCGGAGCGGTTCCCCCGACACCTGTCTGGCTTTTTTCTTTCTGAAATATGGCCAACGCTCCCCCCTTTCACCAGCACCCTGGTTGCCAAAACCTTGGCACCTGCTCCAGTATTGTCTACTTCCCTTCATCGGGTTACTTACTGGAATTGCCCTCGCTGACTTTGGAGCTTCCCTCTGCCCCTGCAGAGGACGGCCTATCACACTATGCGAGCTCACGTCTCATTTTGTAGGAAGAACCAGCTTTCCTCCTTCGATTCTTCCTTTTCCTCTGGGGCCTTCTGATGGCTTGGGTCTCTCAATGGGAAAAGAAAAGTCCCCTCGCCGTCTGTGCCCCTGTGGAACGACACGAAAAGGATGCTGGCTCCGGCAGTAGGGTGCTAGGACCCACGGCACTCGTCAGCCGGCATCTTGCCTCCACCCCTTCCAGGCAATCAGCTCTTCGCGTTGTTACCACTGTCGGAGACGTGGCTACTCGTTCTCTGGAACTGCATGATACCGGGAAACATTCGCACGCTTCTAGTTTTTCTCTTTACGGTACCGGTTTTACTCACCTATACCGCCACGATACTCCGGCCAAAGATTCCAGTGTTGCGCCTCTCTGCCTCGTGACGTAACGACTGATGTGGTGCAATCACCTTCCTCTCCAGCTTGTCTACACAGACACGAAGGTCGTGTTCTACCTGCTTGACCATCTGCATTAATTGGAGCATCCTCCTTGATTGGTCTTGGTCTGCAGGCAGATATACAGCATTAGCCAGTGGAGGACTTACCTTAAACTCTGTCCTACTCACCGGCTGTGCATCCTAGAGCTTCCTTCTGGGATTTGCCGGACCCTCCCCTTACTCAAGATGGACACTTACTGGTCCTGTTGTCAACCAATCACCGACTGTCTAATCCCTTGCCTGTCACAGGGAGGGACTTCTGGTCTGTCACCATCTTCTCTTTTCTCCTGAGGGGTCTGTGAGACTCGCTGCTGCCACTCTGCCTCGGCTTCTGGAGACATGTTGGATCCTCCCCTTCCTCTAGCGATGCCGGGACTGGCACACCCCAGCCAAGTCAGTGTTTGTGCCTACCGCAGTCCCTCCGGCGACGACGAATGCTAGGGAATCCCCTTCTCCTCTGCCTTGGCTGGCGGGTGGAAGACGGCATTTCGGAGAATTTCTGACGGCCTCATGGCGATTCGCGGAACGTCCGCGGTGTGGTACGGCCCACATCCCTGCGGTGCGTGTATGTGGCCGACTGAGGTCCCGTGCAGCTCACAAAAATTTTATTTGCAGGGTCCCCCGCTTTGTAACAAGCGGAAGGCCCCACGTTGGGCGCCATTGTTAGACTAGCCCGGACACCACCAGTCGGAAACCACATCTTTATAAAAGCACACGTTTATTAATCACCAGTAAACACAGGTTCACAGTCCCGAACACCACGCAATGCACACAGCAGTAATCACCACTAAAAAGGGCTTCTTTCTCTCAGTCCTTGGCCGCCTTTCCTCTCCTCCTCCTGGGAGCATTGTCCTGCTTCCACTTCTGACTCAAGCTCCTCGATTGTATGAGTACGGCTCCTTTTACTCCTGCCTGGATGTGCTCCAGTTGGCCGATGACGACCTTCCGGCAGCACTTCCTGGTGTGGCGGAAGTGCTGCCCTTTGCACCGGAAGCACTCCAGGCATTTTCATCTGCCATCTTGCCTGGTGTGGCGGAAGTAACAGTTCTCTGGGTCCCACAAGGCTTGAGGCACCCCCTGGCGGTGGCCATGGTTCCCAACAGGCCAGAACCTCTTTGTTCCTCTCCCACGGTCCTCTCCTAGTCCAGGGCGGTTGTCCCCTCATGACCTGGAAGCTATTCATGTCCCTTTCTGGTCCTTTCAGGCATCCCGACCAGGTAAGAACCCCAGCAATCTGCCACACATGACATTTTCAAAACCACAGATGGTTAGAAAAACAAGCTGTCATTATTTGGGGACATACTGTTTGAGACAAATAATGTGATGTTGCTGTTGAAAAAAAAAGTGTCACAACAAGCACAGGAAGGAGTCACAAAAAGGTTTGGGGTAGCCACCCGTATATTGTAGGTGGTTGCAGACAAAGTAAACAAACTGGTTTCATGTAGATCAGAACGGAACTGATGCATAGGTGAAAAATGTGGTAGTATTTAAGGAGAGGCAGAGGAATTGACGTCATCGGGGTGGAAGTGGAAGTGACATCATCTGAACCGGGACCGGAAGTGATATCATCAGGACTGTGACCAGAAGTGGCATCATCAGGACTGGAAGCAGAACTGACATCTTCGGGACCAGGTACAATTTCCGAAAAATGGTATGCAGAAGAAAAAGAGAAAGGGTTAATGCTCTCTGATTCCCAATGTACCAGCAGTGAATTTCCCTCATTTGAGCCCTTTAGTTGCCTCCCATGCACATGTATGTGAGAAAAGGAGCAAAGATTTTCTGTTGGTAAAGTCTGTCAGGGTGCAGGACTTGTGCTTATCTTTTTTGCTCACCCTTAGTAAGTTCAGCCATTGTTTTTGAGAATTGAGTGAAGATGCCGGACTAATCTGAATAGCATCCTAGTGTTCTCCTTTGGCAAGTGGTCACTCAGTGGACAAAACCTTTGTACAAGTGCAATACAACACACTACAACTTATTTGTGTAGAGTGGTCTTCAGTGAGTGCAGGTGCAGAATGCTATGAACAATTCTCAGTTAAAATACAAGTATAGATTACCCCAATTACTAAATACAGAACTAGTACATATAGAAATCAGTCAGGTCACAAACCATTGAAAGATGGCTGAAATGAAAGGCTGCACCATAGAAATGAAAGACTTAATTTTTGTTTCGCCTTCTATGCAACATGGCAAAATCGAGACAAATGCTGACTATGGAACATGCAGAAAAACCTTTGCAAGTATTTATAACTTCTAAAGTAGAATAATTGGATGTTAAGCAACCTCTATTAATAAACTTCAGTTGGTTAAAAATGCAGCAGCCACCATATTCCCTGGAACCAGAAAATTTGATCACATTAGTCCAGTGTCATCTAGACTTCACTGGTTACCTGTAAAATTGCTTATTGATTATACAATCCTTCTCCTAATCTATATAGCTGAAAAAGGACTTGCCCCAAAATAATTATGCAACCTACTAATGAAATTCTGTTCAGCACAACATTGTTGAACAAAGTGGACATTGCCAATTCTTCTAGGCTTTAATGGTATACCAGGCCTGTTAAGGGAGCAGATTTAAAGGATATCCATCTCCACGAAACCCCCACTTGCTTTCCAAACGAAGCAACTGAACTCCTGTTTGTGCAAGGATCTACCGGCACTTCATCTAATATCAAAGGTGTAAATCAGAGTTGAATTTACATCTCTCCAGAGGCCCCTCTGTAGACTTCTTGAGCCAGAAGGTGCGAAATGGACTATTGCAAGAAGAGCAATCATTCAAGGAATAAAAATTGATAACAGAACTTATCCATGAGGACACACTGAAGTTGTTACTGGAAATTACTTTTATCCAATCAAGAGCAGTTACATATTCCCTTAAAACTAGTCACACTCATCCCATCTAGAAATATTGTCTCTGATTTCCTCTAAACATTCTGACTGAACTCCCCAGAAGTTCTCTTAGACAACCATTTTTGGGATTCCCTGAAGGAGAGGGAACTCCCCAAAATGACTGAAAACCTCTGAAACCAGTTCTCTGAAACTAACACTGACAGCCTCTTTCTCTTTGTGGATCTGAAATTGACAATCTTTCTACAAAGCAAAGCTTTGAAGGCTAGGAAACAGACATTACTGCAAGTAGGGAACTTCAGCATAAAGAAGAGGGACACTTCACACCATGACAAACTGGTGAGGAAGGCAGGCTCTATTGTAGGCATGGAGAATCCACTGCATCCACTGAACAGTGTCATCTCCAGACAGAGGAGCAGCTTCAGCGACAGAATGCTGTCACTGTCCTGCTCCACTGGCAGACTGAGGAGATCGTTCCTCCCCCACACTATGTGACTCTTCAATTCCACCTGGGGGGGTAAACGTTAACATTATACAAAGTTATTGTCTGATATACCTGCATTTTTATTACTCTTTAATTTAATATTGTTTTTTATCAGTATGCTGCTGCTGGAGTATGTGAATTTCCCCTTGAGATTAATAAAGTATCTACAGTATCTATATATCTAAAGTCCTGTGCCAGAAAGGGAGGTGCTTTCTCCAATGAAGTTGAAGAAAACACAGTCAAGAACCTAACAGCAGAAAGCAAGACGAGAAAGGAGCATCACAGAACACCACAGACAAAGGATCATACAGCAAGGAGAAAGATTGCACTCCAGCTCAAGAAGAATCTTGAACCAGGAGCAGCAAAACGGCAACAAATCCACACAACATCGGACATCATCTATAAAAACCTAGTGTCATAAAACTATTTCTCTGTGCCAAGATAAAGTAAAACTCTAAATACCAGCAAACAGCCAGCCTATCTATTATATGTTTGACTGTCTTGTCTTTCTATGTCCAGACTTATATGTCAACATGTGTATGTAGTTATCATATTTCTATAATCCTTGTGTTTATCAATAAATTGAATTATTCAACTTCTTAAAAAAGTGCACGTCGGCTACCTTGACATACGTCTAAAGGCCGGAGACAACCTTTTACAACAGTGAAAGGTAAGGTACATAAATTAGGAGCCATGCCAAATTTTTTGATTAATTACCGGTATTCATTTTTTAATGTAGTTAATTAATTATCTTTTTCATTTCCAACATTTATTGCCATTCCTCTGGGTGGGTGTCTTAATTAATTATCAGTTTCTATAACAGATTTGTGTCACAATTTTTGTCACAAAGTAGTACCAGGAATTAGAAAATACTCAGAAGGGGCAAAGCCTTCTGTTATAGAATTCCCCAGCTCAGAAATAGCTTTTCTGCAAATGTTCGGAGCTCAGACACTGTGCCAGTTTATAAGTGCAGTTTAAAAGCATATTTATTTATTCTAACATATAGTTAATTATTTGATGTCACATTCCCCAAGATAATTGTGCAAACAGAAGTTTGTCAGCCCCTTCTAACACATCAAGGTGTGAGAAAATTTTGGAACTGGGCCATAAAGAAATTCTGAAGAGTGGGTTACTGGAGCTATCGCCTATCTGTTGCTGCAATGATGGAGAGGTACTGATGGCCCAGAAAGCCATTTTTCTTCTCTGCTTTAGTTAGGGATACCGGAGCTGACTATTACACTAAAAAATAATAACATTATGGAATGAATAGTCAACTCAAATGTTTCTAACACACTCAAACTATCCTGGAATCTTCACCTTGAGGTCTTTTTATCACTTGCTAACCTGTCATCCTGGGAGTGTGTGCCGAAGACCAGTGTGACTGACTAAACCAGCAAAGGTCTTCTACTGAAAGATCTGCAGATCCATCTCAGCTCCTCCCATCACAGATCTCCAAGTGATAGAAGTTGTTTCTTGATGTACTCATTTAATATGAGACCAACAAGACCATCTAGCTCTGAGCAGAGGACTGCGGGCATTCTGCTTTCTGTCTTGTATTTACCCAGTTTTTTGACACCCATTGCACGCCCAACCTCTCTGGAAGGGGGTCTCTCTTTGAATTTTGCTTCCAAAGATTTTTCCTGCACGTTTTATGGGAGGTCTTTTTCCTGTCTTCTTACAGAAATGCGACTGTGTGGACTGTCGATTAAATAGTTAAAGCCCATCAAGGCATACCGTGTGAGTTTGGGCTATACAAAAATAAATAATTGTTGTTATTGTAAAGAAGCAGATGTATTCACTTCTAGAATTGAAACTGCATTTCTAGCAGTCCACTTTGTGCCAACCTTCTCAGCTTCTCTAAGATTTGACTGACTTGTTTTTAAATGTTAGGGTTCAATGGCTCAAACACAGCCATGACATGCACTCATTTTCATGCCTACACTTGCATCCAGCCGCAGACCCACACCTTATGCCTTCAGGCGGGGTAAAAGTGAGACACAAGCTTTATATTTTTGAGGCTAGTTAACATACAGCAGGACACAAGGAATTGTGACCTTGATCTTACACAGTCATCCTACCTACAGCTTAGTGCAAATTTTACATTGGATTAATGTTCATGATAAAGAATTATAGATATGCATGTGTTTTTTAGATTTCTATGTACTTATTATGGTTTACACACAAGCGATAAAGCATTTGCAGCATGTTTGTGGCTCCCAGCATGTCAGTGGGAATTGTGCTCCATCAAAATGAATTAAACTGAAAAGGTGCTCCACTAAAGAGAAATGATTGATATTTATTAGCACTGTGTAACCGGATTCTTCACACGTGACAATCAATCTATTAAGCACTTTTACTGAACGTACCCTTGGACGTTTTTAAATGATCGCCATTTGTACACTTCCTAAATAATTAAAAGATAACATGAGCTCTTCCTCTTTTCAGAAAATGAGAAGGTGTGGGATTCTTGTGTGGGTGTTAGGTGAGATTCTGCCCCTTGTCATTTTCTCAGTATAAACAAGCTGAATTTTACAAGTTCAGACACCCTCCGCTTTTACTGGATGGCATCCATGGGAGCGTCCTTCCAATTTTTTCTATAACCCAGCTAAGAAAAATGGTCACAGTTAAAGCCGAAAATAAAGCTCTATAATTACAAAGGAAAATACATTACTGAAAAGATTAATTAGGGTGCCTAAAGGTAAAAATTGTCTTCATCACCATCGACATAGTAAGCTGTGGAAAGCCCGTGTGTTAAATGGCTGACAGACCTGTGCAACATAATTGTGTGTGGATAGAAAATTCCTGAAGATTAAAAAAAGAAGTGTGCTCAAAACGAGTACACAAGGCAAAAGGAGATCCATTAAGGTGTAGGCCATATGGATCAATCCAAGGGAAAAAAGAAGATTAATATTTAAAAAAAAAAAAAAAAAAAGCCAAAACACCAAGGTGGTGCAGTAGTTAGCACTTCGGCCTCACAGCTCCAATTTGAATCCCAGAAACGGTTGGTGTGGATTTTGCATGTTCTCTTATTGTGTGTGTGGTTTCCTTTCAGGTTCAACATTTTCCATTCGCCTCCTAAATTAAGGGTGTGGGTTTGTGCTCAAGTGAGGCCTGCAGTGGATTACTGCCTCATCCAGGCTTGGTTCTTGCCTTGTGCCCAGTTTCGATTGAGTAGGCCTCAGCCCCTGAAATGGATTAGTCAGGCACAATAACCAATGGATGGAGGAAAAAAAAAGTTCTTCAGAAGTAATCTCTATATGCTCAGCACATATTACAGGATATCTGAAAACTTTTGTGCCAAATTCAACTCTTCTGACAAATTCAAAATGGTGCCTGGCAAATACAGTTGGGTATTAAAGGATTAATTTGCCAGATTATCCTGAAATATGTGTTTCATTCGAACCCGATTGATTTACTCAAAAGCCATCTGCCGCCACCCAAGTCATAAATTAAAAACATGTACATGGTTGCACATGCGCGCATAACTGCAAGACGCGGGTTAGGGGTCAATTCCACCCCAAGCGCTTGAGGTGTTGTGACCACTAATGCCACATTCTCTTCATCCACATACTGAAGGAAGAGGCTCAAAATGAACTTTGACGTCAATTATGTGTTTCATGCGGTGGTCTCGCCTCTTGCACCCGGGAAGTCTATTTATAGAATGGCGCTGGTCAGAAGTTGGCATTCAAGTGTGCATCCAAGTGAGACAAATTTGCAGGAGGAGAAATACCTCATTAATTAGGAACTGTACAAAGTTCCTTCAAACTTGGCCTGACAAATGGCTTGGATTTTCCACTGGACTACCATCCATCCATTTTCCTACCCGTTGAATCCGAACATAGGGTCATGGGGGTGTGCTGGAGCCAATCCCAGCCAACACTGGGCGCAAGGCACGGACCAATCCTGGGCAGGGCACCAACCCACTGCAGGACACACACACCAAGCACACACTACGGACAATTTAGAGCCACTAATCCACCTAACCTGCATGTCTTTGGACTGTGGGAGGAAACCAGAGTATCCGGAGGAAACCCACACAGACACGGGGAGAACATGCAAACTCCATGCGGGGAGGACCTGGGAAGTGAACCCAGGTCTCCTAAATGCGAGGCAACAGCGCTACCCACTGCGCCACCATGCCGCCCTTCCACTGGACTTTCCTTTTCCTTTTGATTTCACTCTCATTAAACAGTGTTCCAGAATGTACCTCAATCCTTTATGATCTCCTTCTTATTTATTGTTTTACAACATATACTGTATAAAAGCTGACTCCTGTCTGTTCAGCTGTTAAATTTTTTGGGCATATTCAGCATTAATGTCTGTGATGCACCACCTCTCATTTTTCACTCCAACAGATGGAGCATTACAAACTTTAGCAGTGTTGTTCAGAATTCTATAGCAAATGCCATTTACTTGAAGTAACCAGACAAATGACTGGCACTGTAACTTAATAAAGGAACACTTAAAAAGAAGAAAAATAAAGGAAATACCAATGAGGGAGTACTAATCTCGTTCAAGTCCTTTAACATCCCAGTGATCTGTCCTCATTAAAATATCTATATGAGAGGAGTAAATGGTATAAATAAATAACAAATTCCATTACCAGCTATAAAGAGAGCACGCTGGCCTCCCAGGACCAAAGTGTGAGACCCTTTACAGTCACACCTTCAGCTATTCCCTGCTGTGTGACAGTCAATGGGATCCAATGAGATTAGTAATTCCTCTATTGGCCCTTTTCTATTTCCTGACACTTCTTGCTATTTAAAACGACCTTTATTAGGTTATATCGACAGTTGTATGCACCATCTGTTGAAATGAAAAGTGAAATAAATTTTAATAGCACAGACAACAAACACCTTCAAATGAGTGGGTGGTAAGTGACGTTGGAGGGATTGCAGACTGCAGTTACATTCTGTTGAATTCATTTCAATTATGTGCCACTTCTGCACTTGAATTTAAATGCTACACCAAGCTAATATTTACTACTCCAAATTTTGAGGGGCCACTGAGTTTCCAATATGCAAAGCACCTTAACATCACATGTGACAGACCAATGGCCAACTTGAGAAAAAAAAGAGTATGAGTGCAAGTCTATTAACGTGTGATGTTGTTTATGGAAATAATCATCTATTTAGAGCTCCAATAACTGATGAAAGACCAAAGGAGGAAAAAAAAGAAAACCATAAAACCTGTTATAATATGTGGGGTCAGGTTGGTTTGATTTCCAAAATATTTTGTAGTCTGGAGCCAGGAATTACTTGCGATTTCATTACATCATTGATTTAAAGTATAGATTTATTGGATCATTTGTCACATGAACTGAGGTGGTTCACTTTATGACGTTACTATTCAACAGCTGATAACATAACTTATTTCAAGAAATGGCTGCTTATAAACATAGCCGGAAATATACAGTATATTTCTAAAGAAAATGGAGAATTAGAGTGGCAAGAAACAGAATGTGAACCCTTTTTTGAACAACCCCCACTTATGTTTAAATTGGTCTTATAATATTGATCTGATCTTCATCTAAGTTCCAATAATGAACAAACACGGCCTGGTTTACAGTAACTACAGTATAACATACACATTATTGTATTGTTCTTGTACATATTGGATTCATCATTCAAACTCTTATAGGTGTAGGTTAGAAAACGTATGTGAAGCCCCAGGCTGATGACTTCAATGAAAGCTAACTGGAGTGAGGAGTCAGCAAACCTGGAGTCCAACCAATGAGGCAAGATTGGAGGTGTGGCTTAGAGATTGACGTATAAAAAAAAGACTCAAACGTTTTTGAGTTTGCTATTCACAAGAATTATCTGCTGATGTGAAGCATGCTTTGCAAAAAAAGAGACCTCAGAAGATCCATCCATCCATCCATCTATTATCCAACCCGCTATATCCTAACTACAGGGTCACGGGGGTCTGGTGGAGCCAATCACAGCCAACACAGTGCACAAAGCAGGAAATAAATCCTGGGTATGGCGCCAGCCCACTGCAGCCTCAGAAGATCTACATTTAAAATTTGGTGCTTTGCATAAGCTGAAAAGGGTTACAATATAATTTGAAAGAGTTTAGACATGTTAGTCCACGGTGAGACAATCTTTGTATAAATGGAAAGGATTTAATACTGTGACTGCTCTCTCTAGAAGTGGGCATCCAGCCAAGAAGACTTGAAAGGCACAACTCGGAATGCTCAACGAGTTGAAAAAGAACCCTAGAGTAACAGCTAAAGGCTTGTAGGAATCATTAAAACAGGTAAACATGTCTTTGTTTAGGAGTCTAACACACACAAAACATCAAATAGGCATGCTGTCAATAGCAGAATACCAAGGAGGAAGCCACTGCTCTCCAAAATAAACACCATGCATGCCTGAAGTTTGCGAAAGGCCATCTTGACCCTTGTTTTGTGGACTGATGAAACTAAGGTTGCATTGTTCCAGATGAATATGCAGCTGTACATACAGGGCCGGACTGAGAAGCTTATTCAGGTCGGGAATCCCAAGTCTGATATCCATCAGGTTTTCTTGTACAGGTACAGACTCAAAAAAACAGCAAACACCATTGTGTCTTGGAATTTTTTATGAATGAGGAGACAGTAGACTCAGCTTTTATACATACATTTCACTCTTAAATAGTCTCAAGACAACCTCTGATAAAGTGTGGAACAACACTTCATAAATAAATAATGTAATTCTATAATATTTATATCAAAGCAAACATGCAAAAAGCACTGAACCACAAAAAGTAGTTGTCAGTGGAATCCACAGTGCATTGATTATGTTTGCAGTTTGAACTGTGAGTCTGGAATCTACACAGTCGAGCCGCTGTCAGTGTCTGGACGGTGATGCTGAACACTCGTCCACAAAGTTTGAAGTGTTGGTCAGAAAAGACCACTTTGAATTTCTTCAATAGACAAAAGATTCAAAGAATTCTGTCAAGCATTTTTTAAAGAACGCACTTAGTAAAGAAAAAACTATGAAACATTTTGTGTAGCCTATTCAGTCACTCTCTCATCATAGCGCTAAGGTTCAGAGTGTGAGAGATGCACTTTAAAAATATTAAAAGAGTAAAAACAAGACACGTTCACCAACAAACTTAACATGAAATAAAGAACAACAGGTACATTTAAAAATACAAATCATTCCACTCACATGCGTGTTTCATTAATAAAATAAAAAAAATAAAACATTTTGTGTAGCGGGCGGCACGGTGGCGCAGTGGGTAGTGCTGCTGTCTCACAGTTAGGAGACCCCTCCCTGTGTGGAGTTTGCATGTTCTCCCCGTGTCTGCATGGGTTTCCTCTGGGTGCTCCGGTTTCCTCCCACAGTTCAGACACATGCAGGTTGGGTGCATTGGCGATTCTAAATTGTCCCTAGTGTGTGGGTGTGCCCTGTGGTGGACTGGCTCCCTGCTCAGGGTTTGTTTCCTGCCTTGCGCACTGTGTTGGCTGGGATTGGCTCCAGCAGACCCCTGTGACCCTGTAGTTGGGATATAGCGGGTTGGATAATGGATGGATGGATTTCATGTAGCCTATTCAGAAAAAAAAAACATAAAAAATGTGATTATACGCTACACTTCATTAAAATTTGAAACTAAAATAAAACAAAATAAATACTCAGTAAGAAATACCAAAACTCATACAACATCCAAATATAATTTAAGTATATTATAAACTTTTAAACAATCTTCAGATACAACTTTATTTACAAAAGCACCAGATGTACAAACTTCTCATCATAATGCTCCTGAGACGCACACAATGTCAAAACTTAGCTTGAACAAAAACCAGAAAAGAAACCCTTCAATGTTAAACTAAAAGGATTTGGGCACACTACAGAACAATAACTCCTGCTTGTTTTCCAGTATAATAATGTTATATAATTTCACCATTAGTTTATGTCACTGGTTGCTCTGAATGCCAGGCCAGGCTGCAGGCCACCGGGAAGGCAACCACTGACTGTAAACGTCAGTGCGGCTCTGTGTACATATGGTATAAAAAGAGCATTGCATACCAATATGAAAACATCATCCCAACGGTGAAGTATGGAGAAGGGTGCATCATGAGTTGGGGCTGCTTTACTGAATACTATCAGGGAGGTTGCCTGAGAGGAAGCTAACGCAGGAAAATGACCATAAACATCAAAATTTACTACAGAATGGCTTTTAAAAAACAAAAAGAATTAAAATCTGCCTTTTGGAGGGGCCCAATCAGAGCCCAGATCTTAACCCCGTTGAGATGCTATGGACTGACCTGACCTGAAAGGAGCCATTCACACAAGACATCCTAAGAATATGGCTGAACTGAAGCGGTTTTTCAACATGGAATGGCCCAAAATTCTTTCTGTACATTGTGCAGGTCTGATCAACAGCTGCCAGAAGCACTTATTAGAGGTCACTGCTGTCAAAGGAGGTTCAACCAGTTATTACGGGTTCACTTACTTTTTTCAGAGCACACTGTATTTGTTTTATAGGTGTGTTCAAGAAGGACATAAGCTAATCTAATTGTGTGTTTAGGGCTTAAGCATGCTGTGTTTGTTTATACCTCTGACTTAGATGAAGATTAGATCACATTTCATGACCAATTAATGCCAAAAAAACAGGTCATTCCAAGTGTTTCACATACATTTTATTGCCACTGTGTATTTATTTTCTTAATACAAGAGTGTAACAACTTTAAATTAAGTGAGCAAGTTTAAGAAATGTGTTTAAGTGCGCATAACAACTTCTTCACTTAACAAATGTCAGTCATTTATTGCTCGGGGCTTTACCCCAGCCCTTCTTTCAAGGCTGATTTGCGTGTGAGTGCCCAGGTAAATATGTTGCTTAACAAACAAACCCATATGGGCAGACACACGAAGGAGGTGTGGGCAGGGACAACCAGGAAAGCACCCTTTGTGAGGTTGAGAAATGTCATATTTTTGCCTATGTCAACAGATTCTTAAGATTTGCTGCTGATCCATTTAGTGGATTTCAGTCTTGGGTGGTATGGTGGTGCAGAGGTTTGTGCTGCTGTTACAGATTCAGGAGACTGGGTGTGAATTCTGGCCCAGCCAGAGTCTGTGTGATGTTTGCACAACCTTTTTGTGCCTCTGCTAGTTTCCTCAAACAACCCAAAGATATGTGAGACTTGTAAGTGAATGTACCCGAACTGGACTACTTTCACATTCAAGGCTGGTTCAAGCCTTGTGCCCAGTGCTGCTCCGCGTGACTCTGAACTGGAAGGGACAGTTTTTAGAAAATGAATAAACTGATTTTAAATATAGCCCTGCTTATTTATTGATTTATTTTAATTTCTGCCCTGCTTTTGCCTTTTTAGATTCTTTACTTGCCTTTCTGACCTTGCTGCTCTGCCTTAATACCATTAAAGAATTGTTAACTTGCCTCGATTCTTCTGGCCTCGGCCCATGTCATGACTTCTTTTTCTCAGAGTTTACTTTGGTAACCCTCTTGACTCCCTCACACTACCAATCCACCTGTACTGGAGACGGGATGGGAAGTATTTCTAGATGGGGTAACAGTCTGTTATAGGGCACAGATTCACAGATTCTCTGAGAATTTGGATGTAATGAGACACCTTTTATTGGCTAACTAAAAAGATTACAAGATCAGCTTTTGAGGCAACTCAGGCCCCTTCTTCAGGCAAGATCTTTTTAGTTCGCCAATAAAAGGTGTCATTTCGCTTGACTTCTCACTAACATCCATTATTGCTAACACAGTACAATACCCTAGTATAGTATCACAGAATTTGGAGATATCTTTCAGATATAGATAGAAAAATGGAGCACTGAGAGGAAATCTATAAAGACTGTGTGTGGTCAGTGAGCCAGCTACACTAATCATTGGGTCATTGTGTGTTTTGTAAGCTGCCAGTTGTCATATTTCTTTGTGGCCAGATTTGGAGTAGCCTTCTAAGTGGCAAAACACACAATAAAGTCAAGACTTGCACTCCTTTGTATGCTAAATCTTTTTTAATTGGCCTTGGATTTTTACAAGTCCACCAGGTCCTACTCTGTACCTAAAAACCACAAGCAGGTCTACTTGAAATGTTTAAGCATTATATAAATTATTACAATTTAAATGTATTAGTGACAGAGCTACTATATATTTCATGAAAACAATATGACTCGCTGAAAAAAAAAATTGGAATCATGCTTATTTAGGAAGTCTAGCGATTTATTTCCTTTAAAGAACTTAGAACAGGAACGGAAAAAACAAAGCACCATAAATAGAAAGTTGTAAGCAACTTTTGCTGGGAGGGCCTTGAACTCCTTGACCGCGACTTGAACACATGACAAAATGGCAAGCTGCAAAGTTAATGGATGGATGACATAAGAAAGACTAGATACAGCTGTGTTATTATTTTCAACCAGGCAGCAATGGCCATAGGTATGATTTGTGGTATGCGTTCTATTAATGATGCATAGAACGCTCAGTGCAAAAATGTGCCAAATTTTCTGCTCTAGTTATAAAAATGTAAACCTTTTAAGAAATATACTTTAAACATCTGGCCATTTCAAATTATTTTGTGTCACATTCTGTGGAAAACACCACTTTGGAAGTGTAATTTACTTAGCATGAGGATGTTTTAGTAACTATACTGTTACCTCACTCACATATTTTGTCAAATAGCTCATCCACAACTTACATTGACTCGTAATGTTGAAAGGCAGGGTTCAAAAGGCCTGGATGTAGACAGGTGTCAAAACATCCCAAATAAAACAGAGTGCAACACAAAGAGGATTTAATACACCATTGAGCAGATTATGAACCAAGGCATCATGTTTCAGAATTATGGCAGCAGACAAGTGCCTATAACTTTTATTTTATTACAGTAACAACATCAAACATCACAGCAGTGATATTTGAATGTTCTCTTATTTCTTTTTAGCCTTTAATTGCTGCAACCTGTTGGAAGTGAACTATTAACTATATTAGAGACAAAGACCCTTCGATCTCTTTTTGAACTGGCCTAATCTAGTTCACGATTGTGGGGACCAGAACCTTGGTACAAGTAAGGAAACAACACTGGAAAGATCATCAGTTGGTAATAGCTTTATACTCACTCACTTTGATCTGTGGATTAGTTACGCAGCTATCATTTTCCAATTTCTAATATATACTGGGTTTAGTGCCAAATGTACACATGATGTGGTAAAGAATAACATTTAACACACAGTTTTTATGTATAAGAATAGCACAATATACTACAAAATAATTACAAATTTTAGGTGTGTTCACAGATAATGCAAAAAAACACCTGCTGCGATAGCTATGTCTGTCTGTCTGCATAAAACAGCTTGGCTCCCACTTGACCTCTTTGGTTGAAATTTGCCACACTTATTCTTCCAAGGAAATTTGCCAGAACAGATATCTTGAATACATTTTTGGAATTTCAAAATCTGAGAATGACAAGCTTTAGCAAATTTGTGAACCTCTCTCTCTTAAAACAAAGAAACATTCTGTGGTACGTCCACAACGAATAGTTTATTGTGTCAATTTTACCTTGAAAGCGGTTACATCAACTTGTACATTTTCTGAATTTTTGTTTTTTTTTTCCTCTGACTTGTTCAGCTGATTTTGACGGAAAAAAAAGAGTGAAACACCTCCAGATGCGTTGGCTGAAGCTAGAAGACCCCATGGCAGGACACGGGATGGGACGTGGGCAGATGTAGGTGGGGTAGGATGACCAACTATTATCATACTGTATAAGGAATGATCGATTTTGAATAAATAAATACACATCTAATTAGCTGACAATGATATTCTTTTTTTTAATTCAATGTGGTAGTCTTCTTCTTTTTCCTCCTCCTCTGGATCTTTGCCCATGTCTTTATGGGGTCGATGTGCTTGATTGACCTTCTCCAAACTGCTTGATCCTGCATCTCCTTTCCAGTCAGAACCTTTTCTTCAGATCTTCTTTTGCTTCACCCATCTACCTCTACTACAGGCTCTCTTGTTTTCTCTTCTCCTGTACTTCCATTCCCATCAATGTTCTGCCCACATATTGTCTCTCCTCTTTATGTGTCCACACCACTTTAACCTGCTTTCCTAAACTTTCTTAGATATCTCTCCCACCTGTTGAACCACTGATTGTCTCATTTCTTAATCTGTGCTTTTTTTTTTTACTCCACATATCCATCTCAACATTCTCATTTCTGCCTCATCTAACTTCTTCTCCTGCACTCCCTTTACTGCCCATGTTCCAGCTCCATACATCATTGCTGGTCTCATCATTGTCTTAAAATCCTTACCTTTAACCTTCGCTTTAATTCTTTGATCACACAATACTCCAGATACCTTCGTCCTATTGCTCCATCCTCACTGCACTTTGTGGTTATCTCTGCATCTAGTTTTCCATCTCAGGCTACCACTACCTATATATTTAAACGTATCCAATCTTTTCAATAGATCTCCCAGCAAGATAACATCTATGTCCTGATCACCAATACACCTCAAATATTCTGTTGTCTTCTTATTTATCGTGAACCCTTTATCTTCCAATATCCTTCTCCTTTATTCCAACTTCCACTCCATCTCCTCTTTTCTTGTGCTACACAGCAAAATTTCATCAGCAAAAAGCATACACCAGGGGGAATGGTCTTTAATTTCATCACTTAACACATCCATAACCAGTTTAAAGATATACGGACTTAAAGATCTCAAGTGCAGATAGACTCCAACTGGGATCTTGTCTATTATCCCAACACTGCTTTTAACCAGAGTCCTCACTCCCACATACAGTACATATCCTGGACAATCCTCACATACTTCTCTGTTCTTTCTTTCTCTCTCATGCACCTCATGCCCTGTCAGTGTGTTACTCTACCATACAGGTGCTGGTCATAAAATTAGAATATCATGACAAAGTTGATTTATTTCTGTAATTCCATTCAAAAAGTGAAACTTGTATATTAGATTCATTCATTACACACAGACGGATGTATGTCAAATGTTTATTTCTTTTAATTTTGATGATTATAACTGACAACTAATGAAAGACCCAAATTCAGTATCTTGGAAAATTAGAATATTGTGAAAAGGTTCAATATTGAAGACACCTAGTGCCACACTCTAATCAGCTAATTAACTCAAAACACCTGCAAAAGCCTTTAAATGGTCTCTCAGTCTAGTTCTATAGGCTACACAATCATGGGGAAGACTGCTGACTTGACAGTTGTCCAAAAGACGACCATTGACACCTTGCACAAGGAGGGCAAGACACAAAAGGTCATTGCTAAAGAGGCTGGCTTTTCACAGAGCTCTGTATCCAAGCACATTAATAGAGAGGCGAAGGGAAGGACAAGATGTGGTAGAAAAAAAGTGAACAAGCAATAGGGATAACCGCACTCTGGTGAGGATTGTGAAACAAAACCCATTCAAAACTGTGGGGGAGATTCACAAAGAGTGGACTGCAGCTGGAGTCAGTGCTTCAAGAACCACCACACACAGACGTATGCAAGACATGGGCTTCAGCTATCACATTCCTTGTGTCAAGCCACTCTTGAACAAGAGACAGCGTCAGAAGCGTCTCGCCTGGGCTAAAGACAAAAAGGACCGGACTGCTGCTGCGTGGTCCAAAGTTATGTTCTCTGATGAAAGTAAATTTTGCATTTCCTTTGGAAATCAAGGTCCCAGAGTCTAGAGGAAGAGAGGAGAGGCACAGAATCCACGTTGCTTGAGGTCCAGTGTAAAGTTTCCACAGTCAGTGATGGTTTGGGGCGCCATGTCATCTGCTGGTGTTGGTCCATTGTTTTTTCTGAGGTCTAAGGTCAACGCAGCCATCTACCAGGAAGTTTTAGAGCACTTCATGCTTCCTGCTGCTGACAAACTTTATGGAGATGCAGATTTCATTTTCCAACAGAACCTGGCACCTGCACACAGTGCCAAAGCTACCAGTACCTGGTTTAAGGACCATGGTATCCCTGTTCTTGATTGGCCAGCAAACTTGCCTGACCTTAACCCCATAGAAAATCTATGGGGTATTGTAAAGAGAAAGATGCAATACGCCAGACCCAACAATTCAGAAGAGCTGAAGGCCACTAACAGAGCAACATGGGCTCTCATAACACCTGAGCAGTGACACAGACTGATCGACTAAATGCCACGCTGCATTGCTGCAGTAATCCAGGCCAAAGGAGTCCCAACTAAATACTGAGTGCTGTACATGCTCATACTTTTCATGTTCATACCTTTCAGTTGGCCAACATTTCTAAAAATCCTTTTTTTGCATTGGTCTTAATTGATATTCTAATTTTCCGAGATACTGAATTTGAGACTTTCATTAGTTGTCAGTTATAATCATCAAAATTAAAAGAAATAAACATTTGAAATACATCAGTCTGTGTGTAATGAATGTATCTAATATACAAGTTTCACTTTTTAAATGGAATTACTGAAATAAATCAACTTTGTCATGATATTCTAATTTTATGACCAGCACCTGTAAGTCTTCTCCAAATCAATTAACAAAACACAAAATGCAAAACCTTTATTTTTCTTGAAGATTCTCTATAAGCTGTCTTAAGCCAAAGACTGCATCAGTTGTTCCTCTCCCTGGCATAAAAATCAGACTGCACCTGCCCTGTGGTGGAATCTTCCCTAAGCCTTCACTTTATAACCCTTTCCCAAATTTTCACTGCATCATCAGCTTTATCCCTCTATAGTTTCCACAGTCCTGACTCTCACCCTTCTCCTTATCAATGTATTATTCAATGTGGTAGTAATGATATATTTATTCATCACTATACAAGGCAAGTCCCGTCTCTTACCATACCAGAATGCAGGGGTAGAACTCAATAGACGCTAACAGACGACTTCCGTCTCTGAGGCTGCGTGGAGTCTTTCATGAACCCCAGTCACGGCAGCTCATTTCTCCTACTCCTTGTAATCAATGAGGGTAAGTGACATAAAGCCAATGTTTGTAAAAGTAAAAAAGAAAAAGCTGTGTTAAAACATATGAAAGAAGGCTAAGTGGTAATGTGTGTGCTTAATATTCATTTTACACTAAACAATATTTCTCTGACACTATAATTTACTGCACAGTGCCACAACTATCCATTGTCTACAATGATCAGATGCAGCCAACAAATTTAGCTTGAAACTTCAGAACAGATTTCAAATCTCTATCACATACTTATTTTTATTTTTTTAAAACTACAATTAGATGTAGCGCCTGCACATGCAATATCAGCTAATAATAGCTTATGGATCTCGTCATCATTTGAGTTGGAATCTGATGTCAATAAAAGCAACTTCAGCCTCATATAGTAAAATGTCATTTAAATACTCTTGTGTACTACTAGTATGTGTAATTACTTTCTATTACCAGTTATTTATGAATATAACCCACTTTAACAAAAATGTCATAAAAAAAACTGTGATAAACTCTTTGATAAAGTGACTAGAAATTAAAAAAATTCCACTGTTCAAACATCAGCAAACCACATCTCTTGACGCTCCTGAATGTCACACCATGTGTTCTTACTTTTTTAAGTTTATTATAGATAAGGCAGTGACACAGTGGCTAGTGTTGTTGCTACATTTTGGTCTAATTCTTACTTATGTGGTCGTTCTGTCTGTGTGCAGATAGTTTGAGTTTGTACTGTATGGGATTGTGCCCTGTGATTGACTGGTATCCTGTCCAGGGTTGGTTACTGAAAATGTGATGAAAAAGCAGGCAAAGAAAATATGCAGACTGAAGGCAGAAAACAATTTTCATGATATTCACAAATACTTGCCAGGTTTTGTACACATCAATTTTTGCATACAGAATAGCTTTAAAAATTTGTCAGTGCACCTGCAGCTTTTCATCTGCTATAAGAGATTAAACCTTATTCTGCAAAAAGTGCAAATAACAAAGAAAAAAAAACCCTGCTCTATTTAGCCTCATTTCCTTCTCCTTCTCTGGGAAAGGAAATAATACTCACTCACATAATTTCTCCTTTTGTCTCACAAAGAGGCTGGGCCATTACCACTTTTGCCATTTTACCATTTTTTGTTTTCTAGCCGAAAGTCATGGGAACGGAGAGGAAAGGTCATTGAGCAGAAAACTATTGTTAGTATTCTAAATTTGGAAACAAGGCAAAACAAAAAAGAGAGGAAAAGTACAGCAACTTCATTAAAGTATACGTATCAAAATATTCAAAGATTTAGGGATTTCAATTATATTTAATGACTGTTTTGCTGAGATGATGGGAGAAAGATTGCATGTTATGTTAAACATGAACTTTTTCATTATCTATATCCACTTGGTCTATATTAGCATGTAGTACAAAGCAGAAACTAATACCTGTTATATTTAACTTTTCCTTTTTTTCTTTTATCTAAAGTGTTAAGTAAATTAACATTTTTAGGCAGGCAAACATATACCTGTATTGAGCCACAATGTACAACTAACATTTTCCACAGCTGAACCAACAGCACTGTAAAATTGTTCATCATAATTGGCGTGGTTCATGAAGAATGGAGATGGCTATAAAACTTAAAGAAAATGAATAAGAGACCAACAATCAGCCAGCCAGCCATCCATATCCCAGACCTGCCTCATCCAGTACAAGGAAACAGGGAATTAGAGCCCATCAGATTACCTCTTTAATTAGGAAGCAAACTCTTTAAGATTGACTGAAAACAATCCATGAATAGATGACCACAAATACAAGCTTACAAATAACTTGCAACATGCACTTCTGCAACATTTGCAGGCTTTGTAAATGTAGCTGTCATCATTAGTAATTCATTACCTCATAAAACACGCAATGAAATTAATTTTTTACTTAATTTTATGTCAGCATTACTGAAAAAATTATATTCAGAATAATAAAAAAAAAAACATGCTTGAAGGGAAAAAACAACATCTAGAGCCCATGGGTTATTTCTTAAATATAGCGCTAAAGGTGCTGTTTTACCCTACAAAATGTACTCAACCCCCTTGGAAGCTTTCACATTTTATTCTTAACGTAACTTTGCATCAAAGCGGATTTAATTTGACTTTTTTGACATTGATCAGCACTGAGTGTCAAAGTGAAAACAGATCACTACAAAGTCATTTAATTGGAAAGCAAACAACAAACACAAAATAACTGATCATGTAAGTATTTATCCCCTTTAATATGACACACCTAAAACATCACAGGAGCAGCCAAGTGGTTTTAGAAGTCCCATCATCATCATCATCATAATAATTTATTATTATTATTAGCTAAATAAACATCTGTCTGAGGTTTCAATTAATTGTAGTATAAATTCACTTGTGTCTAGAAGGTCCAGTTGGTGGTGAGTCAGCATGGTAGCTTAACTTACACAATGAAGACAAAGGAACACTGTAAGCATCTCTGTGAAAAGGTGATGGAAAAACACAAGTCAGGGGATTGAGACAAGAAAATATCCAAGTTAGTGAATATCCATTGTAGTCCACTTAAGAAATGGAAAGATTGTGGTACAGCTGTAAATCTGCCTACAGCAGACCATCCATAAAATCTGAGTGCTTATGCACCAGCAGGGCTGTGGAGTCTGTACATAAAACTTTTGACTCCATGTCCTCATTTATGGTACCACTGACTCAGACTCCTGTTTGTAGTTAGACTAATACACTTACCATGATGACTGAAAGCACACAACATAAAAGACACAAAGCATTTCTCATCACAGCCATCGTAAATCATCAGGTTACTCTTTAGCCGTCTGCACTGTAAACGTCTGGGTTTAAAAGCTCAAATGCCATTGTGGCTTTTTTATATTATTTATTAAACAATACTAAATTGGCCCAAGTGTGTGGTTGGGATGTGTGTGTGTGTTCACCCTGCGATGGACTGGCACCCTGTGCTAGCCAAGACAGGTTTCAGCAGACCCACACAACCCTGTTCAGGATTAAGCAGGTTAGAAAATGACTGACATAAAATTTGGTTAAGTTTAAATCGAATTAGTATACAGTATGTGAAATTGAAAATTTTAACACATTACATTACAATGTACATCAGAATTGGTACATTTTAACAGACTCTGACTCCAGTACACCAATAGTTCCTTCAGTCTTGTCTACTAGTGAGGAAGGCTTGGTTAGAGTTTACCACAAGATGCATGGGTGACTCTGAAGTCAGCTGAAAGAAAATTCTATAGTCTGATGAGGACAAAACTAAATTTGTTGAACATCAGACTGATTGGCATGTTCAGTGAAAGCCAAATCCTGTACATTATCAAAAACAGACTATGAAGCATGGTGGTGGCAGCACCATGCATTGGGGAAACTTCTCTGCAGCAGGTCCTGGATGGCTTATGAAGGTAAAAGGGCAAATGAATTTAGCAAAAAAAAAAAAAAACTTGAAATAGTCTACAAGAAATCTGTGTCTTGGGAGATTCCTTTCCCAGAGAGACAACATCACTACAAATAAAGACAAAGCTAAAGAGGAGTAGCATAAGATCAACAATGTGAATGTCCTGGGTTGGCAGAGTTAAAGTCCAGACCTCAGTCCAACTGAACATTTATGGCTGGACTTGAAAAGATATTAACTCACAATCACCATGAAATCTAACAGAGCTTGAGCAGCTCAGTAAAGACAAATGGGGGACAATTGCAATGTCCAAATGTGCAAATCTGAGACCTGAGTACAAAGACCCAAGGGTTGATTTGATAAAATTGCGGTGGGCTGGTGCCCTGCCCAGGATTTGTTTCCTGCCTTGCGCCCTGTGTTGGCTGGGATTGGCTCCAGCAGACACCAGTGACCCTGTAGTTAGGATATAGCAGATTGGATAATGAATGAATGGATATCTGGAATTAATGCAGATCACTTTGCAGAGATCTGCTTTCACTTTGATATTGATCAATACAAAAAATGCCAAATTACATTGCACTAAGATGCAATGCTGTATAACAATAAAATGTAAATATTTTTTATAGGCACTATAAACAATATAAAACACTTAAGCTTAAGTGCAAATATTATTACCCTATTACCTGTTTTAGGTAAATGATAAAAAAAATAGAATTTCTTTTTAATTTGATAAAAATTTCATTAAAATATGAATATAGAGTAATAAAAAGCACAAGCATTTTATTTCATCATTCAAACTTAAATATATAAATATAATTTAGAACATGCTAGTGTACCAAAGATTTAGTCAGTACGGTATTCAGTCAATGTGAGGACGTACAATAGAATACAGAACAAACTAAGCGTTAGTAGAACTCACAAATTATATAATAGATTATTAATGGGAAATAATTACTTGCAATTGCTATTATTCATTATGCAAAACTTGGTCAATGATTATTTCATGTTGTGGTTCCTAGTCAATGTTTCATTAGATTTACATGTAAAGTTCCATCAATGTCTTCGTTAAAATTTCCCATTAATTCATTCTTACATACATTTATCCTTTAATTGATGTTTCTTTTCTGACTGTACTATATGATCAGTGCACATTACCAATCAGGTTTACCTTAAATACTCTTCTAAAAGTGTTTGTAATTGCTCATGTATCAAATGAACTAGTACTGTACTTGAGCACTTTGAATTTTTTGCTTTGTAAAGTACTTTAAAATACTGTTGTCTATGAAGGGCCCTCATAAAATTAAGGTTAATTAATCAGTGAATTTGATAAGTGAAGCAATAAAATCATAATTAATTAAACTCTTGCTTTGAATAATTTTTGATGTAAAATATTTAAGAAAACAAAAAGATGCCTTATACTTTCAGGAGAGTGGATTTGACTCCAGCCCATTCACTTTTTGCGTCTCTGTTAGATTTTCTTCAAATATTCATCTTACCTCCTACAAACCCTTAAAGGGTTTTCAGTTCAAATATAGAGTTCCATGTTGGAAATTTGCTTTTTGACAGTCGATACAAACTTGCCTGTGTGAGCAAACTACTGTAATACAGCTGCTTCTGTGAAGATCCTCAAAACTTTCAAATGCATCTGGAGGAAGAATGGAATGTTATACACTGTATATTGCAAAACATTAACACAGAAATATTCAAAGAATTAAAAGTCATACCACAAGAAAATACATTAACACTAAACAACCATTTATCTGACATAAATGTTATAATTCATTTCCAGGAATATGCTGGTTTTGCCCCCACCAGCATTTATAATAAAGGATGAATGCGTATCGCATTAAAGAAACAGTTACACCATCTGGAAAATATCTGTCCAATTGCTCTGGACAGGATGACTCAACACAGAAAAAAAAGTAAGAACACAGGAGCAGTTAGTGTGATCTCACGGGGCACAACAGACCCATAGCAAATTAGTGCCTGGCACCACTTCTCAATCAGTTAATCACCATTATGAGGAGGATAATAAAATTATATGTTGAACTGTGGCTTTTTCCATGTTCCTCCAAAAACCAAACCTGCTTCAATCTCTAATAAAGCTGCTACTACACAATAAAACTAACTTTTAACACAAGAACTAGCAACAACAGAAGCTTTGATGCTGTGATTCTGGCATGTTCAGTGAGTGTCAACTTAAAATTTCATGCGTCAGTCAACCTTTTCAGCTACTTCAATCATTTTTATTCTCAGTAGGATAAGTTCACCTTTATGACTAAACCCCTTTGAATGCTGGTGATTTGAATAACTGCCAGCAATTTGTAACAAGAAGTCACATATTTTTAACGGACAGCAAATGAATCAAATATTCCGAAGATTCAGGAATATTTTGCTAAGTAGTATGTGCTGCACAAGGAAGCTTCAATACTGGAGTAACACTAAAAATAATTATTAATATTATGACATTGTCAAACCTGGAAGAATCATTATATTCAACACATACTTTAAAATGGTATTTCCAGGAAGTTCAATCAGGATACTGTTAGCAATGACATAAAAGAAAAACGGAAAAGGCAAAAAGCGTTTGTTGCTAAACTTTTTTTAGTGCCATGAGTGGCATTACCACAGTGGTTAATAGAAGTGAAATTGCAGCTAAATATATTTTAGTAGTCAGTGTCATAAGAAAATCTTTAGATTCAACAATTAAAAAATAAATTCTTTGGTTGAAAACTGACCAACAATGTTGCACATTCTACAAAACATACATTTTGAAATTAGAAGCCACGTAGCCTGAAACAAATTCTTAGACCCACTTAATCCAATTCAGGATCATCTGTCAAATGTATTTAATGTATTAATATATTTGGAAAAACAGCAGCAGTTTTAAAAGAAGTCTGAACTTACATTTTAAACTTTACTAACATTTTGAAGTATACTTCATCTAAAACCAAAAGGGAAAATCAAATTTAAGAAACATGTTTTATTAAACATTTTGAATGTACATTCTTGAGGCTCAGGGTTTCAGTTTTGAACACTCTTCTACAAAAACTGCTGTAAAAATATTTCCTCTTTATACAGTTTTAGTATAAACCAAGTACAATTTGAAAGCTTGAAATAATACAAAGCAGCAAGGAGGTATTTGACAAGTAAAATTATGAGAAAACAAAAGCAAATGTACACAAAGCATTAAGTAAAATGTAAGCTTGAAGCTACTGTAATAAGAAAAGTCTTTGACATTGCTCAGGTAGTCTACTAACAGAAGTGAATATTAGTTGAATAAACTGAAGATGACTATACATTTCAAACATGCTTTCATTTACTGTCATCACTTGTAGAAATCAATTTGCTAATAACTAAATAATGTACAGAATGTATGTATATATATATATATATATATATATATATATATAGTAAAATAAAAATAAACAATAAGGAAAGTCAAAATATCAACTGACAAGGTTGTTTCTTTACAATTGTCCTGTACAGGTAATAAATTGCTTCATGGCGATCATTGTTTTCTTATATATTACAGAAAGAAAGTTTCCTAGTACAGTAATATAAAGTGTAGATGAAAGCTAACCAAACCACTTTCTCTCTTTATTCATAAGTGTATACATTCATGGTACAAAATAAGAGGCTTACAGTAGTTTGCAGGTCATTTTTCAAGATATGATATTTGCACTCATTTTAGGAAGGCCATCATACATTCTAATTAGAGACCTTAGCTTTAGACAAGTAATAATGTTCATCAGATAACTGAATTAGACACATGTTGTGTGAATAATTCTGTAGTGCAATAGGAAATTCCAGAGTTCCAGTCAACAAAGCCCTCCATCAGACCGCCTACCTTACGAGCTCCACTTCCACTCACACATGAGTCAGCGGAGTGTGACCGGATGAGATTTTTTTTTCCTTGCACATTAAACAGTGAACTTTCTACACCTGCCATTTTAGCATTCATTCAAGTTCATTGCATTGTACTTTTGTTTTGAAAAAATAGCAGGCAAATACTACCTAAAGCTAAACTGCAAAACCCAGATACAGACATAATTTATATTGTAGTGTCTCCTTGTCAAACGTAGTCACCTTCAGCAATACTCAGCTGCTGTAAAATCACAGATTTTAGTGTTCTGTACCTTGAAAGACAAAACAGGGAATAGGATATAATCAGATTTTTTTTAAAGTAGGTAGTATTAAGGATTACACATTAAAAACAGGTCTTAAATTTGTCAGTTAGCAAATGTGCTTGTGAGCTGGGTTGTATTTCCCATAAAAAGTATTAGAATTAAATGCTAACTAAGCATTAGAATTTAAATACAAAAAACTACAATTCATACTGGCGCTTACAATGAAACAATGAATATCACAACCATTTACGACCCGGCCTCAAATGGGCATTCAGCATAACAAACATTCTTACGTAGATCTTTGTTTGTGTGTTCGTTTTCATCTTTGAAAAGATATTTTCAAAGAAACAAAAATAGGAATAAAAGAGGATTTGACACAGGGGTCTTGTGGCAGTTTGGGGTATCTGCTTTCATTCAAACATCACAGGAGGCTGCACAGGACTTTGATCAGGTGGTGGTACAGAATAAAAAACAGACACTAATTAGGTGCAAACATAAGTGGAAATGGTCCTCTAGGAAAGCAAACCTCTAAAAGACTCAAGTCTTCAAGACAGTTACAATGCAGCACCACACTCAAACAAAGCATATGTAGTGATAAAATGTTCAGTATGATTTACAGTACTTAATGGATGGAGTTTCAAATAAAGCCATTTGGAAGTTAAAAAATAAGAACTGTGAAAGCAAACTATTTAATATTTGTTTCAACTTCTATTTAATTATAATGCTTGTTTTAGAAGTAAATGTAAAATAATCTACTAATAAAGGTCACAACAAACACAAATCATTTTTAAAAAAACAACACTGTCTTTGTTGACATATCTTACTCCATTAAAAAAGTCCAGTACTGTCAGAGGTGTAATAATATAATAAAATCTCTGACAGGCTTCAATCATGAGGTTGTGGGTTTGTAATCCTGCTATTGACACTGTGTGACCATGAGAAAAGTCACTTCACCTGCCTGTGCTCCAATCAGAAAAACAAAAGAAATGTAACAATGTGTTCAGCACATTATGAACATGCACTTGGATAACTGACATAAGTATTATGTGACAAGTAATGAGAGATTTTTTCCATGAACGTTTTTCACATAACTTGCAGCTGTACAGCATTAGTCTCTATTGGCTTCAATTTGAATCACAAACTCTTTTTTCTCTATTCTGCATGACAACATTAAAATTACATCACTAAAAACTATAAGAGGCATGTATAAAAATGTACCATAGTTCATATGAATGAAACCAGTATTGTACGCATGCAAACCAATTAAGTATGCATGCAGAGAGTATATATTCATAAACCAATAGTGTTAAAATGTAAACAGCTTATGGCCCACTTGGCCCCTCATACACCTGGACGATTCAACAGCTGCCATTCTGTGCCAGTACACTCACGACACATTACCTATTAGGCGGTGAAGGGATGGATGGGAGAGATAGTTAGCCAATTAAGGACTGGAATGAGTTGGGGGCCAGAATATGCAGGCTGTGGTGGGCAATTTAGGATGGACACTGGGATACATCCTACTCTTTATGATGTACAGGAATCATATAAACAACGAGATTCAGGAACTCTGTTTAACATCTCATTTTAAGGATGGTGCCATATGTACAGTACAGAGTCCCCATTACAGCACTGGGATCCTCAAACAGACCACAGGGTAATCGCTCTCTGCTGGCCTCACCAACACCTTTTCCAGCAGCAATCTGAGATTTTTCAAGATGGTCTCACATCCAAGTACTGGCTAGGATCTGAGCATGCTTACTGTTCAGGTGGATTACCTGCTGTAAAGTGCATGTAATATGACTGCTGGTAAGAGCAAGCTCTGAGGCTTTACAGATATGCCCCATGACACCTCGTCAGTTCCAAGCTTAGTTTAAAGTGACAACAGAAAGAGATTTAGTATTACACTGAGCTCAAAGTACTTGATCTTACAGTCAAGGGGTGAGCTGGGGCAAGGGCTCACTTATGGGAGGATGAAAGGTCAGTTTCCACAGGGATAAAGAAAATGAAAGGAGGAGTGCTTTGTTTATTCTGAGGTTAAAAACGGGTCGATGGGGTCAAAACCTGTGAAGGCAAGTCCAGATAAGCAGCAGGGATGTTGTTTTCCTTTTAATTGTATTTTTGTGATCTGCCTTTGCTCATTACTATCATGGATTATTTTTACATAATCAAACAATAATTGAACTTTTTGGATTTCTTGGTATTTACTTTGGGAATGATGGAATGCAAGAAAAGCTCATTCCGAAAACAAATTGCTTGCAATTACAATTAAACTACTTGCTGGAGTCCCTGCTGTTATCAAGTAGACAATGAATCGAAGCAACTGGATATACTGTAGGCCTATATGGCAATATTTGGCAAAAAAGTAAAGAGAGGTTGAATATCCTGTAAATTAAAACTCTTACTAAATACTTACTTTTAAGAACAAGTTATATTACCTTTAAACCTACCTGTTCATTAATTTTGAAATTTCTCTCTCTTCCTCTTCTTTTAATTTTTCAACAAAACTGTCAAGTACAGGCATTTCAAACTTTATGTACTGGGCTACCTAAATAATATAAAAAAAAAAACCAACAAAAGCTGTATTAAGCTAATCTGATTAGTTGCCAACGTGTATGCCCCACATGAACTACTGTGCAGTTTTACATAATTTTTTCTTTATTGATATGTGACAGAACTTCCTCTTTTTTCACAACTTAGCATACACACTATTGTGGGAAAGGAAAAGGATTACTTTTCTTTGTTTGACTGAGTAAACAAAAATTGCCAAACCAAGTTCAGAAGGCTAATTTTCAACCAACTCAAATTATAGAACACTACAGTAAATCAATAATAATTTAAACAATCTGCAGTTATGCAACTGATCATGAACATTCTATGGTCATTTTATAAAGTATATACCTTATTTCAGTTTTAAAGTGAAATACAAGACAGGATAAATGCCGTGCTTAAAACTGCAGATTCCTGCGTATCCTGCCTCTTCTACATTTATTATGTTAACCACCTACCCAAAGTTTCAGTTTTAGTTTTAAAACATAATGTTGATTTTGTCAACTGCTTTCAGTCAACATATAATTTGTTTTACATACAGCAAACAGTGCAAACAGATGATTAATCCGATTCTAGTTTTTTACGAGAGTGGTCCTTTAACTATACAGTTCCTGTTTAGATTTTGGGGCCACTTTAAGTTTACACAACCATGTTGCAAGTCCATCCTCTTATCAGGAAACTCAAGTTTTGCAAGCATTGACAGAGGAGAGGGATACATTTTTTTGCATAATTGACTTTGTGTAGAAGTGGTGGGTGGGATGCACCGTTTCTCAACAAAGTTTGATTTACTTTTGAGGCAAGCTAAATTAAAAAAAAAACACCAAGTGTACTTCCAACTAGAAACAATAATTCCAGCGAAATTGCAACATCAAGTTTTTTGGATATACATTTAAAGATAGTACATGAAGCATGGTTGACTTTGGCTTTAATCTTATAGGTAGTTCTTATGTTGTCATGAATATTCTTTCATAGTCTATTGCCACAAACTTCGTCCTAAAGGATACATGTCTATCCATGCATGTACAGTAAAATGAACTGCCATCACAACTACAAACCGGATTCCAAAAAAGTTGGGACACTATACAAATCGTGAATAAAAACTGAATGCAATGATGTGGAGGTGCCAACTTCTAATATTTTATTCAGAATAGAACATAAATCACGGAACAAAAATTCTCTTTTTATACCCAGTCATGTTGCCAATTGACCTAATTAGTGTTTATTGGTCTTCCAGCTCTTCGTTATGCTCAAATTTACTTTTACCAGCCTCTTATTGCTACTTGTCCCAACTTTTTTGGGATTTGTGGACACCATGAAATTCTGAATCAACATATTTTTCCTTTAAAATGATACATTTACTCGGATTAAACGTTTGATCTGTCATCTACGTTCTATTACAAATAAAATATTGACATTTGCCATCTCCACATCACTGCATTCAGTTTTTATTCACAACTTGTTTAGTGTCCCAACTTTTTTGGAATCCGGTTTGTAATTGTCAGTGCTGGATTCAACTCCTACTCTCTAAGTTGTTGACCATGATAAGCAGATTGAGGGTGGGTAAGCAGTGAAGATTTAAGAATATTATTAAAACTAGAAAAATACCCGTGCTTCGCAGAAGAGAAGTAGTGTGTTAAAGAAGTTATGAAAAAAAGAAAAGGAAACATTTTAAAAATAACGTGACATGATTGTCAATGTAATTGTTTTGTCACTGTTATGAGTGTTGCTGTCATGCACACACACACACACACACACATATATAAACATATATTATTATATATATATATACATATATAAATACACACATATATATATATATATATATATACACATATACATATATATATATATATATATATATATATATATATACACACACATTCTCAAACACGTGCGCATGGTAGGCAGCTAAAGGGCTTAAATGAAAGCAGTTCAGAGGCATGCTGGGATGTGGCAAAGTGCACTGACTCTTTTTCTCACTTCCCTGTAGACCATTCCTGGGAGACTCCACCTGGCTCTCTTGATATCACTTCCGGGACCGAACCAATGGAAACAGACCTTACCAGCTCCGGCCCCCCTGATGTCACGTCCGGGCCTGATCCAATGAGCGATGAACACATGCCCGATTCTTATGACCTCACTTCCTGTCTTCCCCTTTAAAAGCCTGCCCTTTTCCCCTTTTCCCTCAGTCTTGTTTTGGACTCGGTTGTATGCACTTCAGTGCTCTGTATTTCAACAAAACGATTTTGCAGCCAGGAAACCTGATTATACGGGTGGCTGCCCCAAACCTTTATCTGAGTATGTCTCATTCTTGTGACATTGGCGTAGTCGGCAGGATCGAGAAGTCCTGGAAGAGAAGGGGACAGGACCTGCAACACATCCAGGTGGGATTGTACCGGGGCCCAGTTTCCAGGCGGGGAGGGTGTCTCGTGTTTCGGAGTGGCCCGGTACAGGCTCTGCTTCCGGCATGCTCCACTAGGCAATCTAGACAGGCCAGGGAGTATTCAGGAGGGGCTCACAGGACTTGGGCTGCTTCGGAAGGGGGAGGCGAAGAGGGCGGTTTGTGCTCTCTCGGAGGAGAGTGCCCACCTCCCTGTGAAGCAACAGCCCCGATTTCCACCTAGGGGTGCCCCAGACTGGCAGGTGAGTAACCTGAAAAACTGGAGGTTTGACCCAGAGCGGCCAACCCCACAGCAAGCCTGGTCCCTATGGGCAAAAGTAGGGCAGTGGCTGCGGCCACAGAAACTTAAGCCCTTCCAAGTAATAGAGCAGGTGGCTTGCTGCCTGCTTCTGGACACACTACCCCGTGGCTTCACCCAGCCGGTCTGGGGTAGACAATTTACGAACATGGCAGAGCTCGTAGAAAAACAAAGGACGGCCTCGCAATCTGAGGTAGCTGAACCGTCCCTTGGCCAAACTCGGCCGGAGTATGTCCCAAAACCTAGCCCCACACCTGTGTGTAAAACCCAGAGCTTGTGCCGGCGTCCCCGGGGCCGCGGGCGCGCAAACAGCTTGGGAATAAGGTGGAATGCAGGTGCAGGTGGAGGGGGAGGAGGGGTTGGTGTGCTCTGACAAACCCGTTGACGGTCCTACACACAGGCGTGGTGATTGTTAACGGGCTTAAAACTTCAGTTCTGTTCGATTCTGGCAGCAACAGTGGTTAAAATTTAAGACTAGTATAACCTGTGTCCACGGGGAAACCCGCTGGTACAGGACCGCCGCTTTTGTCATCAGATATGGAGGATCAGTTCAGAAAGTAACCGTGGCAGTCCTTCCTGATCCTCCTCACCCGGTGATACTAGGGCAGGACTGGTCTGAAATTAAAAGCGGTGAGACACATACCACTCCCGGGGTTAATTTGGGCCTCGTTATGGACGGAGATGAACTGTCTCAAGCTGCCTCCACGCCGTGTAATCAGCCTGCAGAGAGCGACGAAGCGGCCGTCCTGGGTGATGTGGCAACTCCCGGGCCGTCGCGTTCTGACACGTCATCCACCAACGCCGCAGCAGAGCGGTAGGAAACCACGCCCATTGAGGTTGACGCTGACCCTCTCTCCGTGTTGCGATTCCAATTTAAAGAGACGCCGGTTTCTTTTAGAAGGGAGCAATGGAACGATGACTCCCTGAAGTTTGCAAAAAAATGCAGTGGTCCTCGTCAATGGCCAGCACACTGATCAGTCGATGCCACAGGGCCCCCACTTTGTGTTAGACAACGACCTTCATTACCGTGTAGCAATGCATGATGGCCAGGAGAGAAAGCTGCTGCTAATTCCGCGTACCTTCCGGCGGGAGGTCTGCGAGCTAGCACATGCCCACCTCCTAGGTGGCCACTTGGGCACAGAGAAAACTCTGGAGAGGATCAAGCTCCATTTCTACTGGCCGGGAATTAATGAGGAGGTTCGTCACTTTTGCGCTTCCTGCCCGGAGTGTCAACTGCGACAAATTCCTAGGAGGGACCTTGCTCCTCTCGTTCCTATTCCCCTGATTGATGTTCCCTTCCACAGAATCGGGGTCGACTTGGTTGGACCCCTAGAGCCCTCAGCCCGAGGACACAAGTACATTTTAGTCCTCGTGGATTATGCTACACGATACCCCGAAGCTGTTCCGTTGCGCTCAGCTACCTCTAAAGCCATCGCACGGGAATTAATAGGGGTATTTGCGTGCGTGGGGATCCCCAAGGAAGTCTTGACGGACCAGGGGACCCCTTTCACCTCGGAGACGTTCAAGGAGACTGCCAAGTTACTGAAAATAAAGCATTTAAAGACCTTGGTGTATCATCCTCAAACCGACGGATTAGTAGAGAGGTTTAATCAAACTCTCAAGCAAATGCTGCATAAGGTGGTCAGCGAGGATGGAAAGAACTGGGATCAGCTCCTCCCCCTCGTCCTTTTTGCCTATCGGGAAGTCCCACAAGCCTCCACGAGGTTCTCCCCTTTTGAACTATTGTATTATCGACAACCTCGGGGCATATTAGATATTTTAAAAGAAGGGTGGGAAGAAGAGGCTCTTCCCTCTACAAACATACTAGAGTATATCGCGCAGTTACGCGATAGATTTGGTAAGATTCGGCCTCTCCTTAAAAGTCACATGGAAGAGGCTCAGGCAGCACAGGCCCATTACTACAACGGCGGCACGTCTCTTCGGGAGTTCCACCCGGGAGATCGGGTCATGGTCCTAGTGCCTACCTCCCACTCTAAGTTGCTTGCCCACTGGCAGGGCCCCTATGAAGTTAAGGAGAGGAAGGGACTGGTCAACTATTTGGTGAGTCAACCCAATCGTCGGCCGAAGGAGCGGGTTTATCGTATGAACCTGCTGAAACTGTGGAAGGACAGGGACCCCGCTCCCTCCTCCGGCCAGCCCCGCTCACTCTTCGCTCACACACATGACCTTAACTTTGGCACGGACTTAAGTTCCAGACAACAGCAGGAGCTGGAAACAGTTATCCGGACCGTTCGGGAGGTAGTCAGTGAAAACCCCGGAAGGAAATCTCTGATTGAGCACAACATCGTGACAGAGCCCGGGTTATTGTCCGAGAACGCCCGTATCATCTTCCTGAGACAAAAAAGGCTGAAGTGGAGCTTGAGATCAAGCGCATGCTGGAACTAGGTGTAACTGAGGAAATTTATAGTCCCTGGTCCAGTCCCATTGTGCTCGTCAGTAAGCCTGACGGGAGTTGGAGGTTCTCCAATGACTTCCGTCGGCTTAATCAAGTCTCCCATTTGATGCCTATCCAATGCCACGTGTGGACAACCTCCTCAAGAGGCTTGGACAGGCTCGATATCTGACCACACTTGACATAACAAAAGGGTACTGGCAGGTTCCTTTAATGGACTCCGCAAAGAAAAAATGCTTCTTTGGATTAAGCCAGGCCAAATATTTAGGCTACCTGGTGGGTCGGGGTACCGTAAGGCCACAGTGTTCCAAAATTGATGCCATTTTGAAATGGCCCCGTCCGCGAACCAAGCGGCAGGTCCAAGCCTTTCTCGGGTTAGCCGGGTACTACCGCCGGTTTGTACCCCGGCGCCCTTGACTGATTTAACAAAGAAGAGGGTCCCAAACATTGTGGTATGGACTGAGAAGACAGGCGCTGCATTGGGTGACTTAAAGCAGGCCCTTATGTCCGCAACTTTTCTTTGCCTTTCATCCTCCAGACGGACGCTTCGGACACAGGCCTGGGCGCCGTGCTGAGCCAAAGTGTCGATGGTGTGGAACACCCCATCATGTTCCTGAGCCGGAAACTGTTGGACCGGGAGACCAGGTATGCAGCGGTGGAAAGGGAGGCTTTGGCGATTAAATGGGCGATTACTCAGCTTAGGTACTACCTGTTGGGCTGAGAATTTACCCTTGTCATGGACCATGCACCTCTACAGTGGATGGCTCTGCACAAGGAGTCGAATCCGCAGGTCACCCGGTGGTTTCTTGACCTACAGACATACAAGTTTTCGCTCATTCATCGTCGGGGTGCTCTCCATGCCAACGCTGATGCTCTTTCTCGGGTTCACGACCTCTCGGTTAGGATCGCCCGACCCGACGGGTCTGGGCTAAGGGGGGGGGGCCTTGTCACACACGTGCGCATGGGAGGCAACTAAAGGGCTTAAATGAAGGCAGTTCGGAGGCATGCCGGGATGTGGCAGAGTGCACAGACTCTTTTTCTCACTTCCCTGTAGACCATTCCTGGGAGACTCCACCCGGCTCTCTTGATATCACTTCTGGCGCTCTGCTGTTTTTTTGTGTAGCTGCCCTCACACAGCTTCTCTGCTGCTTTATAAATGAACGCCATATCTGTACTGTTTTATTGTTCATTTATTACGATTCTTAGTCATTGTGTAGCTATTCGAGACTTGCTTTACTGTTCAGGTACCCATTTCCTTTATTTAATCTGTGGCTTGTATGTTATTTTTTGTTCATTTTTTACGATTACAGATATTTATTGATTCCCTTCTTTAGATGGCTGCCTGCTCATATAAGCCGCTTCGCTGTTTTTTTGTGAAACAGCCTTTACACAGCTTCTCCACTGTTTTAGAAATGAACAACATATAAAGCCATCACATTTTCAATTGTGTAATGCATTTTTTTGAACAGGTTTGATGCATGGAAGAGATCCCTCATATTGCGTTCAGTCAGTTCACGTGAGCTGCTCTCTTGTGTGATGTTGCGATGTCCATGGCTTTATTTAATGTTAGCTAAGACCCGGCAATTTAAAAGTTTCTCGCTACAGCAATTTTAACTCCGTTACAAAGTGATCCAAAGTCTCATTTATGCCTCGTGTCTTCTCATTGAACTTGTATCTCGCGAATAAAGTATTCTGCATTTTTCTTCAGCGCGAATAATGTATTCAGCGTTTTTCTTCAGCGCTCTTTGGGAGCTCTTCTTTTCTACGTACTGCGGTCACAGTCAGTTCACGTGATTACGTGGGAGGCGTGATGATGTCACACGCAGCTCCGCCCACCACGGCCCTTGAGCGAATGTCCATTACAGTATATGGAGAAAAATAGGTTCCAGTTATGACCATTACGCATAGAATTTCGAAATGAAACCTGCCCAACATTTGTAAGTAAGATGTAAGGAATACATCTACACAGGAATACTACCTACACGGGAAGTTGGAGAATTAGTGATGAGTGAGTGAGTCAGTGAGGGCTTTGCCTTTTATTAGTACAGACTAGCAAAATACAAGTACTGTGTTAAAGAAGTAATGAAAAATTAAAGGAAACATTTTGAAAATAACATAACATGATTGTCAATGTAATTTTTTTGTCACTGTTATGAGTGTTGCTGTCATATATACACATATAGTTTTAATCGAATCTGCGCCTCCGGATTACAGTTTTACTCGTGCAGACCGCCAGGGAAAAAGGGGGGGGCGCCTAGTGCCAGCTATAATAGCGAGGATAATGTAAATAGTAAGGTGGAAAGATTTAATTCTAAAGTAAGAGCTGCTGTTGACATAGTTGCACCTGAAAAGACAGTGAAAAAATCTTCTAGCATTGTTATACCATGGAAGACCCAAAGAGTGTCTGATTTAAAGAGAACATGCCGTAGAGCTGAGCGTCAATGGAGGAAGACTAAACTTACTATCCACCACGAAATATTAAAAGTCAAAATAACAGAATACAATAACACTGTCCGTCTTGAGAGACGCTGCTATTTCTCTAAGATTATAAATAACAATGCTAGTAATCCCAGAGTCTTATTTTCTACAATTGATCGCCTACTAAACCCAGGTAGCTCAAAGGAATACCTCCTAAGTGCTTCCAGTGAAACCTGTGAGGCTGTCGCTGTATTTTCAATCAAAAAATTAATGATATTAGAAATAACATAGTATATCCCTCCAACACTAAGGATCCTCCTAAACCCCAGCATCCTGTTATAAACAAATTAAACTCTTTCACTAGGATAGATTTACCTGATTTAAAGAAAATAATCTCTCAATTAAAACCCTCCACCTGCATCCTTGACCCGATACCAACAAGGTTTTTCAAAGAAGTATCAGGCGTGCTAATTGATAATGTTCTTGACATAGTAAATTCGTCACTAGATACTGGGGTCTTCCCAGACTGTCTTAAGACTGCTGTAGTTAAACCCCTACTTAAGAAACATAATCTTGACCCTCAGCTCTTGAAAATTTTAGACCCATCTCTAACCTGCCTTTCTTAAGTAAAGTTCTGGAGAAGGCAGTCATTATGCAGTTAAATGACCACCTAAATAAACATGCTATTCTTGATAAATTTCAGTCGGTTTTAGAACAAATCACAGCACAGAAACTGCACTCGTTAAAGTAGTAAATGACTTGCGGGTAAATGCAGACAGAGGCCATTTATCTGTTCTCATCCTCTTAGATCTGAGTGCTGCATTTGACACCATTGATCACAACATTCTTAGAAATCGCCTTAGTCAATGGGTGGGCCTCTCTGGCAGTGTCTTAAATTGGTTTGAATCCTACCTGACAGGGAGAAAATTTTTGTTAGTTGTGGGAATTACAACTCAAGACACATGATATCCATATGGTGTTCCACAAGGCTCTATCCTGGGTCCGCTGTTATTCTCAATCTACATGCTTCCGTTAGGTCAGATTATCTCAGGGCACAATGTGAGCTACCACAGCTATGCTGATGACACACAGCTGTACTTATCAATAGCACCTGATGACCCCAATTCTATTGATTCACTAACAGAATGTCTGACTAGTATCTCAGAATGGATGAATAGTAATTTTCTCAAGTTAAATAAAGAGAAAACTGAAATTTTAGTGATCAGCAATAATGGATACAATGAGGCTATTAGAAATAAACTGGATACATTAGGATTAAAAGTCAAGACGGAGGTAAAAAGCTTAGGGTGATTGTTGACTGTAATCTGAATTTTAAATCACATATTAATCAGATCATTAGGACAGCATTTTTCACTTAAGAAACATAAGTAAAGTTAGACCTCTTATATCACTGAAAGATGCTGAGAAATTAGTTCACGCGTTTGTTTTCAGTCGACTAGATTACTGTAACGCACTCCTCTCAGGACTACCCAAAAAAGATATAAATCGTTTGCAACTAGTGCAGAATGCAGCTGCTAGAATCCTAACTAGGAAAAGAAAATCGAACACATTTCTCCAGTTTTAATGTCACTACACTGGTTACCTGTGTCATTCAGAATTGACTTTAAAATTCTGCTTATGGTTTATAAAGCCTTAAATAATCTCGCCCCATCTTATATATCGGAATGTCTGACACCTTATATTCCAAATCGTAACCTCAGATCCTCAAATGAGTGTCTCCTTAGAATTCCAAGAACAAAACTTAAAAGAAGTGGTGAGGCGGCCTTCTGCTATGCACCTAAAATCTGGAATAGCCTGCCAATAGGAATTCGCCAGGCTGATACAGTAGAGCACTTTAAAACACTGCTGAAAACACATTACTTTAACATGGCCTTTTATAACTTCATTTTAATCTTAATTTAACTTAATCCTGATACTCTATATGTTCAATTCCTCAAAATAACTATTCATGGTGGCTCTAAAATCGGTACTGCCCCTACTCTCTTTTCTGTTTCTTTTTCCTTTTTTTTTGTGGTGGTAGCCTGCGCCACCACCACCTACTCAAAGCTTCATGATGCTCCAACAATGATGGACGGATTAAAAGGCAGAAGTCTACGTGACCATCATCATCATCAAGCCCTTCCGTGAGAATCCTAAATCCAAAGAGGACTGTTTCATTTATGTTAGGTAGAATGCCCAGAGGGACTGGGTGGTCTCATGGTCTGGAATCCCTACAGATTTTATTTTTCTCCAGCCGTCTGGAGTTTTTGTTTTTCTGTCCCCTGGCCATTGAACCTTACTCTTATTCGATGTTAATTAATGTTGATTTATTTTGTTTTATAATTGTGTCTTTCATTTTTCTATTCTTTAATATGTAAAGTACTTTGAGCTACTGTTTGTATGAAAATGTGCTATATAAATATATATTTTAATAAACGGCAAAGCCCTCATTGACTGACTGACTCATCACTAATTCTCCAACTTCCCGTGTAGGTAGAAGGCTGAAATTTGGTAGGGTTATTCCTTACAGCTTCCTTACAAAAGTTGGGCAGGTTTCATATCGAAATTCTACGCGTAATGGTCATAACTGGAAGATGTTTTCTCCATTTACTGTAATGGAGATGAGCTTGAAACCCATGGGGCGGAGTTTAGTGTGACATCATCACGCCTTCCATGTAATCACGCAGTACATAGAAAACCAGGAAGACCCAAAAGCGCTGAAGAAAACATGCATTATATAATTGAGAAGGCAGCGAAACAATAAGAAGCGAGCGAGTGACATATACAACCATATTCATGAGTTCTGCTACTTCGGAAACAAAGCACGATGTAAACCTAAACTTTAAATTAAGTTCATAGACAGGCTGCGCTGGCGTTTGTAATTTAGTGCCTGCCCATATAAGGCCGTCCGTCAGCGGCAATCCAATAGCAAACTCCACTAAATATTCACGGGTGAAGGACTGTGCTTATGCAGAGGAAGATGAGATGGTCAGGGTGGTGTTTGGCAAACTGCGAGAGAAAGTTTTAAGTGCCAGGACTAAGGTAACATTAAATACAGCCATGGACATAGCACGACATGGCACCAGCACAGCTGGGAAACTTCGATGCATGTACACCGCGGCTCACGTGAACTGGCGAGTGCACAGATAAAAGCAACAGTTCCAAAGAGCTGAACAAAAACGAATTACACAATTGAAAAGGCAGCAAAAATATGAAGCGTCTGATACATACAAGCATATTCATAAATCCAGCTACTGAAACAAAGCACACGGTGGAAAAAGTCAATGTCCCCTAAAGGAAGACAGTGTAAAAAAACCCGTGCATGCAGTGTGTCAGGTCTCAGATAAAGAAGAAGACGAGCTGTTTATTGATGCAGTAAGAAGCGAATCGATGAATGAAACCTGTCATCTTTACAACGATTGACAAACACGGAATGTAACTTGAACACAACACATCCTACAAATACGAACCTGATTGAAAGAAATAATGATAATCAAATCCTTGATGACAGCAACACTCAGTAACACTCACAAAACAAATACTGTATATTGACAGTCATGTTACGTTATTTTTAAAATGTTCCCTTTTCTTTTCTAGCTTTTTTAACACACTACTTCTCCGCTGCGATATGCGGGTATATATATATGTATATATATATATATATACCCGATCTACATACTCGAATAATGGATACTTTATTCGCCATCAATGATTGTTTTGGTAAAGCCATACTCAGTGTATTCATTAGATGAACGGTAAAAAGTAAGAGCGAGGGAGGATGACTTATTGAGGCATGCAGGCTGTAGTCGCGTCAACTCTATCTGAATTGCGATCACATTTGAAAAAATATATCTTTTCAAGTTCTATTTAGTCCATATGTGTCAAACTCAAGGGCCGGGGCCACATCCGGCCCGCGAGATCATTTTATATACTGTATTATTGTTATTAATGGCCCGGTATATGAAGCGCTGGTAACACAATAAACTACAGATCCCATAATGCAGCGCTTCAGCTGCCTTGCCAACACTTACGCGTTAATCAAGTCTAGCTTATGATGCTGCAAGTTATTGCGAAGCTAGCTCACACGATGCTGAAAAGAAAAGTTGATTCTGAAAATAGAGCCTTTAAAAACCGATGGGAGGCTGAGTATATGTTTACTGAACCCGTGTGTCTCATTTGTGGAGCTAATGTGGCTGTAATTACAGAATTTAATCTAAGACGGCACTATGAGACAAAACATCAGGGTAACCTGAAAGACCTGAATGCAATGCAGAAGATACAGAAAGCAGAAGAATTAAATAAGAATCTGACACTTCAGCGGACGTTTTACCGTGCACAATCACAAAGTGATTTCAAGTGAAGCTGCTTTTATGGGAGACACAAATGCACCAGTGCAACTTGCCCCACTTTCCCTGTTGCCAAGTAATGTTAAACCAAGTCGTCACTACGGTGTTCCCAAATACGCACTTTGCTGATAAACTGAGCGCACTGAGTTTGCACGGCGCTTTGGTGACTTTGAAGAACAAAAAAAGTCCGTCTACATGCGGCTCGAACCTTGTGCATGTTTGGTAGCACATATCTGTGTGAGAAGCTCTTCTCAGTGATAAAGACTAACAAAACAGCACACAGGAGTCGCCTCACTGATGAGCACCTGCAATCCATCCTGAGAATCTCCACAACACAGAACCTCACACCAAACATAAACGAACTTGTTGCCAAAAAAGATGCCAGGCGTCCAGCTCTAAAATGACATATGAGCAAAGACAACTGAATGATTTGATTTGTTATTGCTGAAAGGAACACATTTTATTTATATTTCCAGGTTTTGTTATGCAGCATGTTCATATTTGAATTTGTATAATTTTGACAGGATATATTTTTATGGAGAGCAAAATCTTTTGGGATATTTAAAATCTAAGTTTATTTTTATATAAAATTACATAAGAGTAAAGAAATTTGAATGTTTGTTCTTTTAACGTTTACTTTATTTCTAACTTGTATAATTTAGACAGGATATATTTTTATGGAGAGCAAAATATTATAAGTTGTTTAAGGTTTGAGTTGATTTATTCAGGAATAATATTCCTGTCTGTTTTACCATTCCTACCAAAGATATTTCTGTCGACTAAATAAAAATTCCTTCTATTTAAAATTTAAATAGAACTTGAACAAATACGATAGTTCATAATATCCACGCAGACTTGCACGTAAGAGCGGAGTTATCCGTTTTAACAAGCAGCGTATTGCACTGATCTGAAATAGCTGTGTGTGTACATATGTAGATATGTATGTATATGTATATATATTTTATATATATGTATATATATTTTTATATATATGTATGTGTATATAGATAGATATAGATATATATATATAGATAGATATAGATATGTATATACAGTGGTGTGAAAAACTATTTGCCCCCTTCCTGATTTCTTATTCTTTTGCATGTTTGTCACACAAAATGTTTCTGATCATCAAACACATTTAACCATTAGTCAAATATAACACAAGTAAACACAAAATGCAGTTTTTAAATGATGGTTTTTATTATTTAGGGAGAAAAAAAAATCCAAACCTACATGGCCCTGTGTGAAAAAGTAATTGCCCCTGAACCTAATAACTGGTTGGGCCACCCTTAGCAGCAATAACTGCAATCAAGCATTTCGATAACTTGCAATGAGTCTTTTACAGCGCTCTGGAGGAATTTTGGCCCACTCGTCTTTGCAGAATTGTTCTAATTCAGTTTTATTTGAGGGTTTTCTAGCATGAACTGCCTTTTTAAGGTCATGCCATAGCATCTCAATTGGATTCAGGTCAGGACTTTGACTAGGCCACTCCAAAGTCTTCATTTTGTTTTTCTTCAGCCATTCAGAGGTGGATTTGCTGGTGTGTTTTGGGTCATTGTCCTGTTGCAGCACCCAAGATCGCTTCAGCTTGAGTTGACGAACAGATGGCGGACATTCTCCGTCAGGATTTTTGGTAGACAGTAGAATTCATGGTTCCATCTATCACAGCAAGCCTTCCAGGTCCTGAAGCAGCAAAACAACCCCAGACCATCACACTACCACCACCATATTTTACTGTTGGTATGATGTTCTTTTTCTGAAATGCTGTGTTCCTTTTACGCCAGATGTAACGAGACATTTGCCTTCCAAAAAGTTCAACTTTTGTCTCATCAGTCCACAAGGTATTTTCCCAAAAGTCTTGGCAATCATTGAGATGTTTCTTAGCAAAATTGAGACGAGCCCTAATGTTCTTTTTGCTTAACAGTGGTTTGCGTCTTGGAAATCTGCCATGCAGGCGTTTTGCCCAGTCTCTTTCTTATGGTGGAGACGTGAACACTGACCTTAATTGAGGCAAGTGAGGCCTGCAGTTCTTTGGACGTTGTCCTGGGGTCTTTTGTGACCTCTCGGATGAGTCGTCTCTGCGCTCTTGGGGTAATTTTGGTCGGCCGGCCACTCTTGGGAAGGTTCACCACTGTTCCATGTTTTTGCCATTTGTGGATAATGGCTCTCACTGTGGTTCGCTGGAGTCCTAAAGCTTTACAAATGGCTTTATAACCTTTACCAGACTGATAGATCTCAATTACTTCTGTTCTCATTTGTTCCTGAATTTCTTTGGATCTTGGCATGATGTCTAGCTTTTGAGGTGCTTTTGGTCTACTTCTCTGTGTCAGGCAGCTCCTATTTAAGTGATTTCTTGATTGAAACAGGTGTGGCAGTAATCAGGCCTGGGGGTGGCTACAGAAATTGAACTCAGGTGTGATACACCACAGTTAGGTTATTTTTAACAAGGGGCAATTACTTTTCACACAGGGCCATGTAGGTTTGGATTTTTTTTTCTCCCTAAATAATAAAAACCATCATTTAAAAACTGCATTTTGTGTTTACTTGTGTTGTATTTGACTAATGGTTAAATGTGTTTGATGATCAGAAACATTTTGTGTGACAAACATGCAAAAGAATAAGAAATCAGGAAGGGGGCAAATAGTTTTTCACACCACTGTATGTGTGTGTAAATATGTGTATATGTATAGATATGTATATATATATGTTTGTGTGTGTGTGTAAATATTTATATATATATGACAGCAACACTCATCACTCACAACAGTGACAAAACAATTACATTGACAATCATGTTACGTTATTTTCAAAATGTTTCCTTTTCTTTTTCAATGCTTCTTTAACACACTATTAGCATAAGCTGGTATTTTGCTATATATATATATATATATATATATATATATATATATATATATATATATATATATATATATATATATAGCTAGAAAAATACCCGCGCTTCGCAGTGGTGAAGTACTGCCTTAAAAGTTTTATTAAGAATAAAATTAAACCTTTTTAAACTGAGGGAAAATATACCAATAATTATTTGTTAAGGATCTCTTTGTATACCACATTGTGAGTTCGGCCCTCCGGTTGTAATATGACCAAGCTGTGCACTGAGCTTACTCTTGAGCATGCAACGTACAGTTGGCCATGTGAACAGTAATCTTGTTTCATATCTCACAGCTTGGATTGCTGCTGTCATAATCTGTTTGAGTTTCATGGTTTGTCTCAATTACGACAGTATTTGTAGGACTTGTGCTGAAGTGACATTCGGCATCTGTCAAGCGTTGTAAGTATACAACCAGTTTCATCAATAACTTCATATTCAGCTTTTGAGAGTTTAAACATTCATAAACATCAAAGTGTCCACAACTGAAATCGTCACCTGTGAATCTAAGATGTTTAAGAGGCATTGGCGGTTGTCCAAAGGTGTAAAATATTTGGCCATTTCGGTACACTTTGAAAGTGACAACCGAACAATTCAGCGGCAGCCATCAACTCACATGCAGAACCATAGGTGAAGGGCTTAAGCATTTCACTCTTATAGTGCTCCTGTGTAGTATAAATTATCTCCTGTACCGTCATCAGTCCACACCTTGAACCTGTCCCAGTCTTTCAATACATAAGACACAATGTTTCTCCAGATATCAAGAGTGAGCCTGATATGGCCGTGCAATATGTAACACATAGAATGGAAAAGATAGGTGCCATCTCCGGGCATGGAAACCACTCGATAAGTGACAGTTCTTTGATCGATGGTGATCACCTCGATAGACATGTTTATGCGGGTACGGTTGGAATGATAAAGGAAATGGGTTCCTGAACAATATAAAGTAATTCTAAAATACCTACACAATAACTATAATCATAATAAATGAACAATAAAACAGCGGAGAAGCCATGGATTAAATAAAAAGGCTGTAGTTATCAGCAGGGAGACGTGAATCCCGTGGACAAGCAAGGAAGGGAATGAAGAGACTGGAGCGACGGACGGCCTTATACAGGCAGGCAGCCAACAGTGTGGGAGGCGCTGGGATGGGGGACCCAACGCCGCCTCACACGGTGACTGAGCTACAGGCTATGGACATATATATGTATGTAAGTAGGATTCAGTTAGCGTTGGGAACCCGCGTACCAAATTTCTTGAAGATGGGCCCATAAGTAACAAAGACTGTTGGAAAATTCAATATGGCGGCCGACAGTGGCGTCATACCACCGAAATAAGTACGTACATCGGTTTTGGTTAGCGCAGGGAAGCCACCTACCAAATTTCGTGAAGATGGGGCCATAAATAAGAAAGTTCAACATGGCGGACGTTGTCGACCGTTACGCGTAGAATTTCGAAATAAAACATGCTTAACTTTTGTAAGTAAGCTGTAAGGAATAAGCCTGCCAAATTTCAGCCTTCTACCTACACGGGAAGTTGGAGAATTAGTGATGAGTCAGTGAGTGAGTGAGGGCTTTGCCTTTTATTAGTATAGAAGATTAGTTTGATAAATGCAACACAGGTGAGAGAATATTACATCTCTTTTAACAGTTGTTAAAATTTTAAATACATTCTTAAAACCTAAACCAAAGCTTGAAGTAAAAATTTGTCTTCATCTTTCACCTTGAGGATTGTAAACCTCCATGGCAAAACAAACATGACAGATGTTTGAAATGTCTTTAGTTATTCTAACAGATGTACCTTATGGTATTTTTATATTGTTATTAAATTGAATGTAAATAATAGTGATACATTATCCAGATTAATAAGGCTAAAAGCAAAATCACATGAGAAAGGTAACCTAGCAACTTATTTATTAAGTTGGAAAGGAAAAAAAAACAGTGCAGTATGCAAAAACACAAAGGGAAGACCTCATTATATACAGCACATTTAGTCATATGTATTTTATTTATTTTTTTTTTAACTGAACGATTTCTGTGCCAATAGTCGTGTTTTAGTCTATTCATTCCATTGTAAGAGTCTATCAATTGCTTGTTTACTTTTTAATTTGTCCTTGGTGAATGTTGTATGACCGTGGGCAGGTTGTTATTAAATTGTATGTTGACATGTTTTGTAAATGCACTAGTTATAATTCATGTACCCTCACTGGTGAGCATTGGCTTGAAAATGGGAAAGAGTCATAAGTGAATCCAAGCAATCCATAAACATCTACTCTGTTTGCAGGATTGCTTTTGTATCAGATAACATTTAGCTTGCAGTTTAATCCACCGACTTTCCTGTAAACACATTCACAAAATATTCACGATAGTTGTCTGGCTTTTCAGCTATAAGGGTTCTGCCTCCTGTGAAACACAGCAATATCTGTAAATTCTGAAATATGATTGAAAAACATTGGTATTGGCAATTTATTATTGATTAAAAACAAATCAAATTAATCTTTTTTTAACAACTTAGTAGTGAAACAGAGGTCAGTAATACACTTAAATATGTACCTGAGCAACACAAACATCAGGTCAGGTGTTCAAAGCCACCTACAAATAAAATCCTAATCTATGACTTTTTCAATATGTGGCATAATGTACACAGAGGGCAAAATATTTAAATAAGGGTGAAAAAACACCACAGAGGAGTAGAAAATTAAGCAATGAGCTAGCTAGATTTACTTAGTGAAGATGAAGTATTTACCATAAATTAATTTTCAAAAGTGTTTTGTAATATCTGATACATTATATGCTTCTATTCAAAAAACACTCTTGCCAGAGAAGAGCTCTTTGGTATTTACTACTTTTAGTTATTTATTTTTTTTTTTTACCTTAATCACCTGTTTACTGATTATGTATATAACTATAACACACATTCAGAATTTCATAAATCATTTTTGAAAACAAACCTCACTCATGAAATTTAAAGTTGAAAAACTCACATCATATGTTACTTCTTCTCCCAAGTCGGTCTCCATTAGAAATATTTTTGCAATCTTCTCACAAGGACCATGCAATATTCTGGACACTAGTGGATAATCAGTGTCTTTTAATTTAGTCCTTTCTGCGCAAAGAAAAAAGGCAAAAATGTAATTCTTTATATGCTGTCATCTAAATTTCTGTTATATACAACAAGTTGAGCAGCAAGAAAACAATACACTACAAAGGCAGCATAAAAAAAGAGACAAATACATCCTCCATTCTGCCAGAAAGGATTCTACTCTGTTGGGCCCTCGACCAAGGACGTTAACCTGAGAATTGCTTCAGGGTGCTGTACAATGGCTGACCCTGCGCTCTGACCCCAAAAAAGGTCACGTGAAAAAACTATTTCCCTTCTGGGATTAATATAGTTTACCAAATGTCAAATACCAAAATATGAATTGAAAGTGTAAATCTCCAAGACAAGGCTTTGTCTGGTCTATCAAAACACAAATGCACTCTTGAATTTCATCTATGTCTTTAAATTCTGAATCACGGAAAATCAAATAAAAAAATACAGAATTCTCCTTAGTGGCCTTGTCAGTGAAAATGCATTTTAAAAAACCCACAGAAACAAATGAATCAGAAGCACACATATACCTCAACAAAACACAGGCTAGGTGTCTTTCTTAATTTGTCAGTTCTAATACCATCAGTAAACCCCCAATTCAGTAAAGAATCGCAAATCCAAGAATGGCAATCATTTTCTGATCCCTCCGATCTTTGGATGGATGAAAAGTCATGGAGGCTGGGAGCATCCTGGGAAAGTTTTTATTTAATTAAATAAATATATTTGTACTAAAATTAACCAATTTATTAAAACTAAAATTGAAATTTAATTGTCCTAAAATGTCTTTGAGTTGCTGCACTCATAAGTAAAAAAAAAATATCGGAGTGCAAAGGTTTAAATGGAGTAAATTCGAAACAAAAAATTCATAAAATGGTAAATTCAAAATAGTTAATCAAACATTTCCTTATAAACAAAATTTTTGGTAAAGAGGGTTTCCTGTTCTTGAATCAGCTCTGCCTGGTATGGAGTAGTTAAAACCTTCATTTTAACGTCACACCAACGGTGGACTCTTGAAAAGGCAACATAAAGTTTTATGCTTGGAGATCTACGTTACTAAACGAAGGTTGTATATGCGGTGGTGTGCGCGTTTGGGTGGCGGTTATATTGAGAGCCTTTGGCAACCGTGGATATATACAACCTTTGTTTAGTAATATAGATAATGGGAAGAATTAAAAAAACACATTTTTTGGTCATGATGCTGCTGCTGTCAATGCGTTTAAAGCTGTTCTTAAAATTATTTTGTTGCGGAGTAATAAAGCCAAGACTTCCATTTTCTTTTTATGTAATTGCAGTATTATATAACAGTAGACTATTTTTTTTATTTAATGACTTTAACTAGTATGCACTATCCCAGCATAATTTTCTGTACTATAATAGCTTTCCTGTATTGTTCAGACTAGCCTACATTTTGTTAATACAATTTCCTAAAAAAAGTTCCACTAATAGACACACAGAGAGCCCCAAATAAGTAACCCTATAACTTATTTACACTACTCATGACTGCTTAAAGCCGATAGAAAATACAATGAGCAGAAGCTGGTACTGCTAATGCTGAGATGCCCCTGCCCTGCAAAATGACATGTACTGCACATATACAGTACAATGATTTTGTCTGTTCGTTTAACCAGCACTGTCTTCAAATTACAGATGTCAATATTTATTGTGTGTGACAGAAAATAATAAAATATACATGATCCCACAATAAAATTCACAGTCAACTTCACTGGAAAGAAAACAATAGCCTGAATTTTGCAATATGAAGCAGTAACAGACAGACACATTTTCCCTCAGAGTTTTTGAGTTTATCACGGGTCTCACTCATAATAAACCTATTTACAGATGGCAGTTAATTAGCTTGCACATCTAAAAAATGTTGACATCATAGTACCTTGAGAAAACATTCAAAAAATGGGAAAAATGTGTGAATTTCACACAGTGGACAACTGAGATATGGTTCAACCCATTCTCCAAGAGCTGTGACACAGAAGCATCAAACTCCATGTCTCATTGCCTTAATTTTTAAATGGCCTGCTACTTTTTAATATTTTTATCTGTTTAGAAATTTAAAAGAAAATGTCACCCATATATGGCATCTCATTACAAGTTTCAATCTAGAATGAGTTGGAAATACTGTACTTAAAACATATTTGATATTTATATGCATCATAAAAAATGCATTTCAGGAGTGGTAAAATGAGAATTTAAGATGGGGCCAAATAAATATGTATTTCATTCACATTAAATATGTACACTGCTCACAAAAATTAAAGGAACACTTTTTTTATTGGGCCTGGCATGAAATCAATTAAACCTGTCTGATAATTTTCTGGTTGGTTAAGCAGCTGAGGTCATTGTTAATCACTTTCAGCAGTATTGGTGTTCATGGACTTAACGACAGGTGCACTAAAGTGGCAACAATTAGAAAACCCTCAAAACAGGACTGGTTTTTTACATGTGGAGGTCATTTCAAGTTTCTCCCTCTTGATCTTTTTTGGCTGGTTTTCCACTTGTGCTAGTTTTGGCTTGAGTAATCATCTCTACTGGCAGTATGAGGTGATTCCTTAACCCTACAGAAGTTGCACAGGTTGTCCAACTTCTCCAGGATGGCACATCCACACGTGCTGCAGCAAGAAGGTTTAATGTGTCTCCCAGCACAATCTCCAGAACATGGAGATTTCAGGAGACTGGCTGTTATTCTCGGAGAGCTGGACAGGGCCGTAGAAGGTCCTCAACCCATCAGCAGGACCGATACCTACTCCTCTGTGCAAGGCGGAACAGGCTGAGCACTGCTCGTGCCCTACAAAATGGCCTCCAGAGGGCCACTGGTGTGAATGTCTCTACCCAAACAATCAGGAACAGACTTCATGAAGATGGACTGAGGGCCCGACGTCCTGTAGTGGGCCCTGTGCTCACTGCCCAGCACCATGGAGCTCGACTGGCATTTGCTCAAGAACACCAGAATTGGCAAGTCCGTCACTGGTGCCCTGTACTTTTTACAAACGAGCAGGTTCACCCTGAGCAGCTGTGATAGACGTGAAAGAGTCTGGAGAAGACAAGGAGAACGATATGCTGCCTGCAACGTCGTTCAACATGACAGGTTTGGTGGTGGGTCAGGGATGGTCTGGGGAGGCATATCCATGGAGGGACGCACAGACATCTACTGCGTAGGAAATGGTGCTCTGACTGCCATAAGGTATCAAGATGAAATCCTTGAACCCATCGTCAGACCCTACGCTGGTGCAGTAGGTCCTGGTTTCCTCCTAATGCATGACAATGCCCGGCCTCATGTGGCAAGAGTATGCAGGCAGTACCTGGAGGATGAAGGAATTGAAACAATTGAATGGCCTTCACGATCCCCTGACTTAAACCCAATAGAACCATCTGTGGGACATTATGTTTCGGTCCATTAGGCGCCGCCAGGTTGCTCCTCAGACTGTACAACAGCTCAGGGATGCCCTCATACAGATCTGGGAGGAAATGCCACAAGACACCATCCGTCGTCTCATTAGGAGCATGCCCCGACGTTGTCAAGCATGCATACAAGCTCGTGGGGGGCACACAAGATACTGAAAAGCATTTTGAGTAGCAGAAATTACGTTTTTGAAAAAATGGACTAGCCTGCTACATCTTCATTTCACTCTGATTTTAGGGTGTCTACACAATTGAGCCCTCTGTAGGCAGAAAACTTTTATTTCCATTAAAAGACTTGGCATCCTTTTGTTCCTAAGACATTGCCCTGTCGTTATTTGTATAGATATCCAACTTCATATTGAGATCTGATGTATCTAATGTGTTTCTTTAAAGTGTTCCTTTAATTTTTGTGAGCAGTATATTTCATTTTTTGTAGGTGTCACATAACATTTTACAAGGGGTGAAATACATTATCTAAAATTTACAAACTCTGTTGCTGAAGTTGATCTTGCTCTGTTACCTGATTCTCATGAATTTAACAAATTGCTAAAATATTAAAACAAACAATTTTGCTGATGTATACCCTGAGGTGAGCAGCATGTCACAACTGAGTGAATCTGCTTTAATCAAATGTCTTACCTTCTTCAAGCCACATACAACAAGACTCAGTAACATTGGATATCTGGGTTTAAGCTCATTCTATGATGTATAGTAGTCTATGATTAGTCAATCATATTACATGTCACAGCTGTACATAACACACAAGAAATAAACTGCTCCTGCTCATCTTTATGCATCGTTACGTAGAACGTTCAAGTCAAATTTTTATCACATTTTTGACTCTACTGAGAATAACGTGTTGAATGAAGTACTTGATGCTATGCTTGATTTGTAAGTATTGCTTTTAGTATAATCCTGAAGCAACACAGTGTGCAGCTCGTACGTCATGGCTTCAATTACCACAGTCGGACTCTTGTCTGCTGCACTGTTTCCTTATGTTAGATGTGCTCTTTCATACCATCCTAACTCCTCCAACCCCAACAAAATAGATCGATTGCGCAGTGTGATATTCTTTTATCCAGATTTTGATTGATCATGACACTGGACGCACCCATGAAATTCAGAAACGAGAACAATTACAAACAGGAAATAAAATCATGCACAGCATTGTTTATTCCTTTGGTGGTAGAGGGGGTGAGACAGATAAAACTGTGAGCAAGTCTTATGTGCTTATGACCCAATAACTGCTACCTGTGACTCAAAACAGTTTGAGAAACACTGGTTTAGTTGTATGTGTCTATATGACTCTCTCTGTGCTCTGGACTGCTTGTTTCCAACCCTGTGCCCAGGTCGAACAACAAAGGCATTGTCCCCACTACCGTACCCCAGCACTAGAAAAAGATGGTATGAAAATGTATGTACTTAGTATATTCCAGATGTGAAATGTAAGGAAAAAAGCAACACCAACAGGAAAAATAAAAAGATGAAAACACACGGAATGTCTGTGGGGCAACTGAAACAGACAGTACCAGAAGATGTGTGAATTGCAGCACAAAAACCCAATCTAGTGTACAAAATTCAAGTTTCCTTTGTGTCTACTGGTAAACAGAAATTGTTTTGATGATATGCATAAAAAATAATTTTGAAAGTATAAGTTTGAATGAGTACATAATTTTACTTACAAATTGTTTACCTGTTGCTTCAGTGTGATATATAGTATACTAGCAAAATACCCGTGCTTTGCAGCAGCGAAGTACTGCCTTAAAATTTTTATTAAGAAGAAAACTAAACCTTTTTAAACTGAGGGAAAATATACCAATAATTATTTAAGGATCTCTTTGTATGCCACGTTGTCAGTTCGGCCCTCCAGTTGTAATATGACCAAGCTGTGCACTGAGCTTACTCTTGAGCATGCAACGTACAGTTGGGCATGTGAAAAGCAATCTTGCCTCAAATCTCACAGCTTGGATTGCTGCTGTCATAATCGGTTTGATTTTCATTGTTTGTTTCAATTACGTTAATATTTGCAGGACTTGTTGTGTTGAAGTGACATTTGGCATCTGTCAAGCGTTGTAAGCATACAACCAGTTTCATCGATAACTTCGCATCCAGCTTTTGAGAGTTTAAACATTCATAAACATCAAAGTGTCCACTACTCAATTCGTCACCTGTGAATCTAAGATGTTTAAGAGGCATTGGCGGGTGTCCAAAGGTGTAAAATATTTGGCCATTTTGGTACACTTGAAAGCAACAACCGAACAATTCAGCGGCAGCCATCAACTCATATGCAGAACCATATGTGAAGGGCTTAAGCATTTCACTCTTATAGTGCTCCTGTGTAGTATAATTATCTCCTGTACCGTCATCAGTCCACACCTTGAACCTGTCCCAGTCATTCACTAAATAAGACACAATGTTCCTCCGGATATCAAGACTGAGCCTGATATGGCCGTGCAATATGTAACACAGAGAATGGAAAAGGCATCTCCGGGCATGGAAACCACTCGGTAAGTGACAGTTCTTTGATCGATGGTGATTACCTCGCTAGACATGTTAATGGGGGTACGGTTGGAATGATAAAGGAAATGGGTACCTGAACAATGTAAACTAAGTCTAAAATACCTATACAATAACTATAATCGTAATAAACGAACAATAAAACAGCGGAGAAGCCATGGATTAAATAAAAAGGCTGCAGTTATCAGCAGGGAGACGTGAATACCGTGGCAAAGCAAGGAAGGGAATGAAGAGACCGGAGCGACGGACGGCCTTATATAGGCAGGCAGCAAACAATGTGGAAGGCGTGGGGATGGGGGACCCAATGCCACCTCACAAATCGACCGAGCTGCAGGCTATATGTACATAAGTAGGATTCAGTTAGCGTTGGGAACCCGTGTACTAAATTTCTTGAAGATGGGCCCATAAGTAACAAAGACCGTTGGAATGTTCAATATGGTGGGCGACAGTGATGTCATACCACCGATATAAGTACGTACATCGGTTTCGGTTAGCGCAGGGATGCCGTCTACCAAATTTCGTGAAGATGGGGCCATAAATAAGAAAGTTTAACAAAGCGACGTTGTCGACCATTATTACCGTTACGCGTAGAATTTCGAAATGAAACCTGCTTAACTTTTGTAAGTAAGCTGTAAGGAATGAGCCTGCCAAATTTCATCCTTCTACCTACACAGGAAGTTGGAGAATTAGTGATGAGTGAGTCAGTGAGGGCAACAAAGACCGTTGGAAAGTTCAATATGGCGGCCGACAGTGGTGTCATACCACCGAAATAAGTACGTACATTGGTTTCAGTTAGCGCAGGGAAGCCGCCTACCAAATTTCGTGAAGATGGGGCCATAAATAAGAAAGTTTAATATGGCGGACGTTGTTGACCGTTACGCGTAGAATTTCGAAATGAAACATGCTTAACTTTTGTAAGTAAGCTGTAAGGAATGAACCTGCCAAATTTCAGCCTTCTATCTACATGGGAAGTTGGAGAATTAGTGATGAGTGAGTGAGTGAGTCAGTCAGTGAGGGCTTTGCCTTTTATTAGTATAGATTTAGCATATGTATTTAATTTTCTTTCCTACAAAAAAAAAAATCCTCCCACACACACACACACACACACACGGTACTGCAATACTTGTTTTAAGAGATTGTTTAGGTGCCAGAGACTAAATATTTTCAAAAGGAGACACTGTGCTTCCAAATACAGGGACACCTTGTGACAAAGAGTATAACTTTGCAGTGTTATGGGATATAACATCTAAACCTGATACAATGATATGTGACAGACTTGGGCACAAAAGAAAATTGATTCCAGAATATTGCATCATGAACTGTGTTTTTGATTAAGTACTGTAAAATCCAGGTTTTTGGAGAGAAATCCCTAAAATGACATTTTTTAAATGTTTTATTTAGTTGATATTGGTGTAAACGAAGGTTTTTAATCAAATAAATACTTTCCATTGAAAGCTACACAAATATCCTGTCTGGACATGTGAATCAAAACAAAGTTTTGATCGAAACAAGTTTAAACAACCATGTGGAAAATTGCACCTGTAATTTAAATAATAGAAGATACAAATTTAGGCTTTTGTTTGCAGCTGTGCATAACCAACTAAAACAAGCCACTTTTGAAACAATAGTGGTATGCTGTTACACACAATTTTACTAAAACACTGTGGGATTTCTTTTTCAGGTTTGCAAGCCAATTTAAAAAAAAAAAAAAAAAAAAAAAACCAAACAGGTTCACATTGTATGACTCATTTTTTTTGCAAATCTTGAAACAACAACAGCTGCAATGTCAAGGTGACTGAAAATAAATGAGAACCGTTCACTTTTAACCATTATGGATTTCTTTCAGAACAGCCTGTATTATTAGGTGTTTGTATACAATGCACATAACAGTTGATTGCTCCTTAGTATTTTTGGTTGTTTTGTTTTTACTTCCAACCAGTACTTTTACAAAACACTTTTAAAACATACTGTAATGTTTCCTATCCCTTAAAATTGAAGGTTTCCTTTCCATTCTAAACCATCAAAAATGCATCCCCAGTACCAACATGACACATTTCAAATGCAGTAGTGAATGGCGCCATGAGGACACCTACTGATGCACACATACTGTAACTATGTAACAAAGAAATACGAAACCACCTCAAAATTATCAATTTTATTATTATCATCATCATCAAAGACCATATCTAACCTGGATTGGGTGATGCAGTATGCGGAAGATACTGTACATGATGTTTGTCATTTTTCACTTTCTTAAAGTGAATCTACATGCTTTATTATTTATTATGAATTTAAATAATAATCATAGAGTAGTCAATGAAATGTAATAGACATTAATGTGTGGCTGACAAAATTTCCAATTTAAAGGTTTCAAAAGTGCAGTGACTAATTGTTGAATGATGTGGTCACACCAATCAAATTGAGACTACCGTATATTTCATGTCCCCCTAACATTTGACCTCTGTAGTCCTAATATAACCCCTGTAAAGCAGAAATGGACTGTTACTTTGCTAAGTGGGCTAATATTGGTATCACATGCGATCAAGGAACCACAAGATAAGATTTAAGGACAAAGAAACATTTTAATGTTATATTTAATAAATAAAATTATTCATCTAAATTTTAAAAATACAACTTACCACCACATTCATGAACCACATACAATGCAAATTCATCAGCACCATTTTCTACCTAAAAGCATAAAAATTAAATAATATCTCCAAGTTATTTCTTAGAAAAAAGGTCTATAATTAAACTTTGTTGCATGCATATGTAATCTGCAGTTTCATAATGAAAATGAAAAGGATACAGTATGCTTACATACATCTGAAAATGTATACCATAATATAAATACTTTATATTATGATCATATGTAAAGCCAGGAACAAACAACATTGAGCAGGATCAGCTGCTATACAGATTTAAAACTGTCCTGCTTAAGATGAGCAAGTATTATATCAGTTGTATAAACGTTACTGTGCTGACTTAAAATTACCAGGAGAAAAGATTTTTAAAAAAAAAAAAACACAAACACAGTAAACCAAAAATCACAAAAGAAAGTACACAAATAAATTAAATCTCAGATAAATTAGAGATGTGTAGTCATGACATCATTACACCATCCCAGAGAATTTTATGATGTGTTATTACCATGGTAATGAGATGTGAAATCCTCAAAATTGCAGCACCCACTGGAAAAACAAATGGGTGTTGCAAATAACGTTACAATATTATAAAATTTTTAATAAAGGAAACTAAATGTCAGAGACAGACTGGGTCAGAAAACCCCAGAAAAAGTTGTATATATAAACTAATTTTTAAAGTTTCAAGAAGTTAAAAAAAAAAAAAATTTAAATATAAAGATGAATTACAAGACAACTGCCTTAAGCAAAGAACAAAGCAAAATCCATCCATCCATCCATCAATCCATTACCCAACCCGCTATATCCTAACTACAGGGTCTGCATAATTAAATTAGATTTGCTTCCATTTGTTTTACCAAATTCTTCTGTGATTTAAAATTAAGGATTTTGCACTAAATGTTGTGGCTTAAAAACATGCTCATAAAATGCAAACAACATACAACCAAACTATATTTTATACAGTACTGTTCTATGGTAAAAAAAAAAATTCTAACATGGGGAGTAACTTGCTCAGGGTCAAACTGAGGACTGAACAGACAATCTTGTGGTTTACAGTCTATAACTTAGCCTTTTAGGTTGTTTTAGAAGTTATTAAATACAAATTAATTTTTGTAAGTACATTAAATATAGTTTAACATGCTACCAGAACTTCTTAAATTAGGCTCTGAAAAAGCTTATCTTCTTAGAACAAATACTTGATTATGTACATTTATTATGCTTTAAGGTGTTACAAGAATATCACACACACTCAGGTTATGAGCAATATTCCAACAGCTTTTAAACATAGTATACCACTACAAAACCTGTTGAAATATGATTTTGTCATCAACACAGACTCATTACATTTTCAAACAGGCTTATGTTTAGCAGGGATGTGTTAACATATTGTACTTACTCTGAATTTGTTGAGCAGTAAATTCAGAACCTGTGGTGTAGTCATAGTGCTGTTAACTCTGACATTAGTAACCGATCCATATGCTGGAGTAAACACTGAAGTCTACAACAGAGAAGTAACATTAAATAATAAAATTAAAAACAAACAAGCACACAAATATCTAAAAAAAATTGCTCAAAATGTGTTTATTACCGATACATTTTTTAAAATGAGTACTGCCACATTCTGGAATAATGAGTATGCCTAGTTTCTAAAAAAGTAAACATGTTGCTATACAGAACAGATCTTTATGTAAATTGATTAAGCAACAGATAATTATAAAGGTATCATGAATTCAAACCCACATTAAAAAAAAATGTAGCAGCATTAAACATAGATAATGAATAGAAGGTGCTGTTCGTTTATGTTAGACTAGCCGTCCCCCACAGCTTCGTCGGGATAGTTGTGAAACAGGACAAACTTTAAAAAGCAATAAGCAAACAGGTATCACTAGCTAAGCGGAGGCAAGGTCCGCTCCAAAATGTGGCATGAGATAGAACGATTCGAACGGAGGCTGGCATGTGGATGAGGAGGGCCCAACCCGGCTCCCCTCTCCTGACTTCATGGTTCCCCCTCCTCTCAGCCCGCAGCCACAGTCTCGGAACAGTGTGAACATATCACTCCTGCAAGCGAATTATGATTCTTAGCGTGATGAGAGAAGTCGCAAAAATCAACCAAAATATTCAAGCAAATTCCAGAAAAAAACCCAATCTAAACCCGTTAAGTAGTTCTCTCATACGCTAGCTAAGTGGATACGCCCCGAGGCTGAAACGTAAGTGAGAAGGCCACCCGTGTCTCTCGGATTTGTGTAAATAAATCAGTACCACAAGCAAACTATGATTTTTAGCTCATTGAGAGAAGTCGCAAAATGAACTGGAATGCTGAATTAAATTAAAGAAAAAAACCTAAATCTGTTAAGTAGAGGACAGACATACATTGGATTTTTATAATATATGATCAGCATTGGTATGCTTTTAATATGTGAAAATTAATTAAAACCCTTGCAAAAATTAAATATTTTTCAGTTTTCCGGTTTTTGAAACTATTGATTGCAGCAACCTCTTGTTAGACAACAGAATGACAACAAGTTATTATTCTTTCATACTTGCCAGATTTTAGTTTGTTTTCCATCAAAAGCAAAAAAAAATTCTTGTATACATTCTATAAATGCATTCTCAAAGCTCTTCCTTTTGCCAAATTCTCTATAAATTCATGAACAGGAAAAAACACTCTAAAACACCAACTGTTTCCCTGACATCCTTGACAGCAGCCTCAGCTTTGGTATCAGTTCAGACCAGAAGTTCAAGCTACAGTTTATTAACAACAGAATAGCTTCTTAAAAGCTTACAATTAAATTTCCATCTAGGAGTCAGAAAAAATTGCCATCAGTTCATTAAATTTAATAAAATTATTCTCTTAATAGGCTTAATAGCCATGTATGCTGCTACATTTAAGTGTCAAAGTATCAAGCAAATTATGATGAATATCATTTCTTTCATTATCTCAATAATAACTGGGACACATTTGTTAAGACTTATTATTGGTAGATGTATACCATAATGAAATACTCAAATACACTGCATATGCTTTATAAAATCCATGAGGTAAATGTGATTGTCACCACAACATAATAAAAAAAAAAAACATTCTTAAACTACTTCTCACTAAAGTTTATTCAGTCTTGATGTACTCTTTTCTTATTTATTTTTTAAATTTTATTTAAAGCATATAACTTTCCATACCCCACACATGAGAAAGAGTGGAAGGCCAACAACCAGAGCAAAACTGTTAAGAGTAGTATTTTGGATTTTTAAATGGAAGGGACTTTAAGATGTTTTTATATATTATATAAATTTTGTTTGAGTCCCCAAAACTGATCAATAACTCTTTTGGAATAGAAATAGGTGGGAGGTGAGGAAAACTGGGATTTTGTTTGGCAAAGTTTCTAATTTGGAGATAGTGGAAAAATTGTGGTGATGGGAGATTAAATTTGGAGTATAATTGCTCATAGGATGCAAAGACATTATTTATATACAAATTTCTAAATGATTTAGTCCCATACGTTTTCCAAACTTTAAAAACTGTGTAAGTTCGAGAGGGTGGAAAAAGGTGGTTATCATGTAGAAATATCACAGATAAGATAATTCCTAACTTAAAGTGCTTCCTACATGGGTTCCATATTCTGAGTGAATGACGGACAATTGGGTTGTTAGCATATTGATGATACCTTACATTTACTGGAGTACAAAGCAAGGAATATAAAGAAGCACTTCAGGATTTAATTTCTATTGCAGACCAAGCTAGTGTGTGTTCATCTATTTTTTGTCAATGTCCAGGTTTTTACAGCTTGTATGTTTGCTGGCCAGTAATAAAATTAATAATTAGGTAGAGCCATGCTGCCTTTTGATGAGTTTTTGAATTCCAAATAAATGAGGTTATGATTGAATCTAATTTCTTAAAAAAATATTAGTTAATGTATATGGGGATGTTTTGAAATAGGAACAGAAGCTTAGGGAGGATATTCATCTTCACAATGTTAATTCTTCCTGCTAAAGAAAGACCATCTATGGATGTCTTATTTAGGTTTTTCCATGCAAACAGCACAATTTTGTTGAAAAAGCGCTTTAATTTCTACTTGTTACATTTACCCCATAGTATTTAAACTGATCTGCAATGATGAAAGGGAAGGTGTCCAATCTAATGTTTGCTAGAGAATTCACTGGAAAAAGCACACTTTTGTTCAAGTTAATTTTAAGTCCAGATATTCTTAGAAAATCTGCTAGTGCTGTTAGGGCTGTAGGCATGGAATTTTATGAGTCTGATATATACAGTACTATATCATCTGCATATAGTGATATTTTCTGTTCAAGTCCTGCTCTGAAAATCCCCTTTATCTCTGATGTATTTCGAAAGTAAACCGCCAATGGCTCAATGGTGATTGCAAATAGCAGTGGAGACAGGGGGCATCCTTGTCTAGTACCACATTCTACTTTGAAGTAATCTGAAATAATGTTGTTACTACAAATTGAAGCTTATGGAATGGTATACTGTAGTTTGATTCATGCACATATGTTCAGGCCAAGTCCAGATTTATGCAAAGTGGTGAACAGGTATTCCCATTCAACCATATACTCCCTTTTCTGTAAGGTTGGAAGCATGTGCTGATAGCGCATTGCTGCACCCACCACATGACGAACCACCTGGATTGGGACCCAAGTTCAGTGGATGACACCTCAGCACCACACTGGAACAGTGTGAGTTTTTTGCAGTAGCTGGAATGCCAATCCTGTCACCAATCCCTAAACTTTCCGTATAAGTTGGAGGACCTACTTGCAGGGCTGACTGCAGATTAATGCCATACCCAGGAAGAACATTCTGTGACTTTCTTTTAAAATGGTTTTGGGAAGCTCCTTCAGCCCAAAGGCTCACATCAATTTGGGCACTTGCCTCTTCTTTGTTTAATTGTTCAAAGAGACATTTTTACTGAATGTTCCATCTATAATGTTGCTTTTTTCTTTTACCTCATTGCTCTCTCTGTTATACTACCTTGTTGTTTTTATTTTCTCTTTCATTCAGTGAAATGTGAAGATTGTCTAAAGTCTTCAGTTCATTAAATATTTGCTATTAGCTTTAAAAAGCAACTGACAACAACACCGTTGTTGCTCTATTTATTTAATTGACCAGCTTTTGGCAACACTAAAATGTTGGGCATGAAATAAAAATGTTTTAACGATCGAAGTCTGTGGCTTAAAGGGTCATTTTAACATTTTCAATCTTTTGTACTAAGCAATCTTTATATTAAAAAAATAAAATTCTTCATACCTTTTTACAGTTTAACCTCCAGAAAACATAGTTCTCACACCAAATCCCTTCCAACAATACACCGATGTATTTTTAATACTACTCAGTTTGCAAGTACCTTGTGGTTATAAAAGTGCCCATTGATGGAAAATCGATGTCTTTTAATTTTCTGCATTTCTCCTGGAGTTCGATATTTGCATCTTCTCTGAACATTCATGAAACTTGCATCACTTTTTGTTCTCATTAGTTGTGGTGTTTCCTCCTCTATCTCAGAATCTAAAATATATATATATAAAAAAAAATTAAAACAGAAATTGCACCAATCAACATCATTTTTATAAATTGTGTCTTCAGAATTGGTAGTTAAAATATTCCTTTTTTATAACTGAATAGAAATATACATTTTATTCTGCTGCTTTTTGTAAGTGATACAGAACAGTAGAAATGTAGGCAGTATGCTGCAGCTTCACAATAGTACTGGGAAAGGCATTTAATCTGGTTCTCTTCAGTACAACTCTATGTTTTCACTTTTTTCCCCCCGCAAAGACCTTTAGCACAGCATATGATTCTACCCAAAGTACTACTGGTACTACTGAATATTAGCATTAGATGTGCAGTAATTGACCTGTCTGAACCTGACAAGAAAAATGTCTGGCAAAACACATTCTGCATAGATATGGCCAAATAAAAATAATCAAAGTGAAATGTAAGTAAAACCATTTTTCATTACTAATTCTTTAAGAACTGTTTAATTTGTTTTCTTAAATGAATGTGGAATCAAACTTATTTTGTTCATGGTTTTGAATATCAGACAAGCAAAGGACTTACAGATTTTAAATGATTTTTCTTTATTAAAATAACTTACTTCTTACACCAACTGAGAGCAGTTCATTGTTTACAGAATTATTATTGGATTCAACAGCTTTCTCCACTGAAACATTATGTGCAGATCTTTCATTTCTGTTTGAGAAAGAAAAAGGTACATTTCTAAATCTCCCATTTACACTTCTAAAGTATATAGCATGCTGCAAATCATTGGCACACACAAATGTGACCATGCAATGAGAAAATAAAGCCACTAAAGCTTTTGGCTGTCAAATCTTAGTAACTATTTTATCTCTCTATTATAATAAAAAAAATCTTGGGACGAGACGTGATTTTTGGAATGAAGTCCTGCGAGACATAACATGAAATACTTTAAAGTCACATCATACTTACAACCATTTTCAAACAAGACCACGGTCATCTAACCTCTCAGTCGTGTGAATGCTTTTGTCAGACACACTTCCTGCACTCTCAACTTATAAATTTTATCAGAACAATAGTTTTATATGTTATAGATGAAATGTCAATGACTAAGCGAAGAAGAAAGAGCAGCGCATTGAAAAGAAACCTAAAAGCGTTGGACAGAAAAGAATACAATAAAGAACAATAATAATCTATGTGCAAATTCTGAAAATAAGTAAAGTAATAATCAGCCAAGACCAAGTGGAACTGAAAACCTTGTAGGTCCAATCGGGGTCAGAGATAAAAGACAAAGCAGAACTTCATAAAGATGTTCAAAAATGTTGATGCAATACACAGGCAGAGCAGGTCAGAGATTATGAAAGTAGTGGAATTCGAAAGGCTCAAAAAACATTGGCACGATACATATGCAGAGGAAGTTAAAAGAATATGAAAGTAGTAAAATTAAAAAAAAAAAAAATAGTAAAGATTGCATTAGCGCTAACAAACGGAAATTACTCGGTGAAATAAAGGAAAGTAATAATCATTCCGGACCAAGTGGAATTGAAAATATAGCAGGTCCAAGCGAGGTCAGAAACAAAGGACAGAGTAGAAGACAAGTAGAACTTTGTAAAGAGGTTTAAAAACGTTGGCGTGATACACATGCAGAGCAAGTTACAGATTATGAAAGTAGTAAACAGAAATTTCAGTGATTGGCAATAATGGAGACAATGAGATTATTAGAAATAAACTTGATGCATTAGGATTAAAAGTCAAGACGGAGGTAAAGAACTTAGGGGTAACTTAACTGTAACCTAAATTTTAAATTGCATATTAATCAGACCACTAGGACAGCATTTTTTCACTTAAACATTGCAAAAGTTAGACCTCTTATATCATTGAAAGATTCTGAGAAATTCGTTCACGCTTTTGTTTTCAGTCGTCTAGATTACTGTTACGCACACCTCTCAGGACTACCCAAAAAACACATAAATCGTTTGCAACTAGTGCAGAATGCAGCTGCTAGAATCCTAACTAGCAAAAGAAAATCCGAGCACATTTCACCAGTTTTCATGTCACTACACTGGTTACCTGTGTCATTCAGAATTGACGTTAAAAATACTGCTTATGGTTTACAAAGCCTTAAATAATCTTGCTCCATTTTATATATCAGAATGTCTGACAGCTTATATTCCAAATCGTAACCTTAGATCCTCAAATGAGTGTCTGCTTAGAATTCCAAGAGCAAAACTTAAAAGAAGTGGTGAGGCAGCCTTCTGCTGTTATGCACCTAAAATCTGGAATAGCCTGCCAATAGGAATTTGCAAGGCTGATACGGTGAAGCACTTCAAAAAAACTTCTAAAAACACATTACTTTAACATGGCTTTCTGCTAACTTCACCTTCATCTAATCCTGATACTCTGTGTATTCAATTCATTATAATAACTACTCATGATGGCTCTAAAATCCGTACTGACCCCTACTCTCTCTTCTGTTTCTTTTCCCGGTTTTCTGTGGTGGTGATCTGCGCCATCACCACCTAATCAAAGCACCGTGATGTCCTACATTGATGGATTAAAATCCAGAAGTCTACGTGACCATCATCATCAAGTCTTTCCAAGAGAACCCTAAATACAAAGAGGACTGTTTCATTTAGGTTAGGTAGAATGCCTGGAACCCCTGCAGATTTTATTTTTTTTCTCCAGCCGTCTGGAGGTTTTTTTTTTTTCTGTCCTCCCTGGTCATCGGACCTTACTCTTATTCTATGTTAATTAGTGTTGTCTTATTTTAATTCTTACTTTGTCTTTTATTTCTCTCTTCTTCATCATGTAAAGCACTTTGAGCTACATTATTTGTATGAAAATGTACTATATAAATAAATGTTGTTGTAAAATTCGAAAAGAGATCGAATATATGGACATAGGTGACATGTTGGAAGTATGTAGATATTGTAAATCTTTAAAGTTTAAGTTGGAGACTTGTAGATTGTCCAATTCGTGTTGCCATTAGGGAAAAGTAGTGTTTCTTCCCAATGAAGAGGCGTATATGCGAGAATTAAAAGATTTGTTGTTTGGTGAATAGTGAAATCCACAAACACTACAGGCAAAATATCTGAGTCTACAATAATCTGTTCATGTTCGCATCATTCAATGCTCAAAACATAGATTTACACAATAATGGACCATATTCTATTAGAATCTGTGGTTCCACAACAATTAAAGCTACGACAAGCTTAATTTCGAAGAAACCAAAATTCGGTCATGCAAACTGGCTACTAGACATTGGCAAATTTTAAAATTCAAAATCTCACAATTAAAGAAGACTTACTATGGAAAAATCAAATCCCAAAGGATTATCAACAGAAGAAATGAGTATATGGGCAATCCTAGCAGCGAGAAACAATGAAGTCAAACAAATTAACGCGAAAATTGTCAATCGGTAACACGGCAAATTGATTAAATGCGTATCAATAGACTATGCTGAAGCAGCTGGTGGTGATATTGTGGAAGATGAAAACATCAATTTACTATCCCATAGATTATCAACAAGTGTAACACCATTCAGTCTCCCACCGGCTGAATTACTGTTGAAAGAAGGATGTATCGTAATGTTAGTGGGTAATTTATATATGAGTGATGGACCATGCAATGGGACAAGATTAGTTGTATTAAAAATTGGTTGAACAATTCTAACATGTAAAATTTTAACAGGCGACAAGAAAGGTAATGTAGTACATATTTCATGAATAACATTAGACACAAAAGGAGATCTTGAAATGCCATTGGTATTAAAACATTTAGTTTCCCATGAGAATAGCTTTTCCTATGACAATTAATAAATCACAGGGACAAATATTCAAAAAAGTCAGTTTATTTATAGAGAGAAAGAAACAATATTCACTCACGGGCAGTTATATGTTGTGTTATCACAATGCAAGTCCAAACACGGAATTAAAATTCTATGCGATCTTGAAGAAAAATTAATTTCAAATATTGTTTTTACTGAAGTTTTAAAGTAAAATTGAAAATAATGAATTTGTAACAATTCCCATTAAAATCTCTTTAAATTGTATATCTGGTTAACCAAACCCAGGGGTTGGCGAGTGAGGCGAGCAGGGGGCAGAGCCCCCTAGTATTTTAAAATAATTATTAGTCTCTTATATACTCTTATTTTTACAAATTAATAAACATTTAAATAATTAACATTTACAATTTATGTTTAGTGAACTAAATGCTCTAAACAGAATGTAAATATTTTAAACATTTTTCAAAAAAAAAAAACACCCAACATTCTGTGCTCTAATAGAGTGCAGTATGTATTTGTCTATATATCTATGCGTCTCTATCTATATCTAAAGATAAACAGATATACAGTATACAGATATAGTGAGAAAAAGCTCTGCGAGACCCTTTGGATGTTTCTGATTTTCTATATGAATTACTTCTAAATACAACAAACAAAAACTATACATTTATATTCCTTTAATGAATACAGTGTTTTGTTTAAATGTTCAAGGCCAGTGATAAAAAAACTGAAACTAGTACTGTACATTCAGTAACAAGTACAAACATCTTTATGTACAACATCTTCAAACATTATCTATTTGCTTATTGTGCTAACTGATGATTCACTGTTGGTTATTTTACTTACCTATGTCAGAACACTGTTTCTTCAGCTTTAAGTAATACCCATCTTCAAATACCGACTGATAAATTGACTAATATGAAGGTTCCTGCTGATTTAACTGTAATCCAACCTTGCCCTGTATAACATTGATCTGAGACAGGATGATTACATTACGTTACATTATCAAATATCCAGATAATTCCATGGTGATTGACTATGCACCCACAGCCAGTTCTGCGCAGCTGTATAAGGAGAGGGATAGTCATCATGTGCCGATTGTCAGAAAAAAACAAGCAGATGGCATTTTACTTCTAGAGAGCTAATTCTCTACATTTAACCTCCCATGGTTCTTGGAGAGGAGGTGGAAATAAAAACTGAAAAGAAATATAAGGCCTCCAGATTGATAGTGCTCTAAACTATTCTGAATGCAATCGCCTTTATTTCTCTCCTATAAAATCAGAATGAACAGGGACACCATGCTATCTTTTCATCAGAGCACTTTCAGCTTCATCCATCCATCAATCCATCCATTATCCAACCCGCTATCTTCTGATTAAATAGCTTGGCAATTCAAAATTGTAAGAAAAGTAACCTAAGTAGGTTACCAGAAAATCAGCCAAAATTAAAGCAGCTGGTGTGGATATCTTGAGAGCCATGTGCCAGGGATTGATTTTAAACCAGCAATTGTCTCAGTTAATGATAGCAGTAATTAATTTTGGTAAACTGGGGTGGACACTTTCCCAAAAGACCTACACAAACTGCTTTGGGTATTATTTTCTCCACACTGCTAGATATACACTGCATCTGGAAAGTATTCACAGCACATCACTTTTTTTGTTATGTTACAGCCTTATTCCAAAATGGATTCAATTCATTTTTTCCCTCAGAATTCTACACACAACACCCCATAATGACAACATGAAAAAATTTACTTGAGGTTTTTGCAAATTTATTAAAAATAAAAAAACTGAGAAATCACATGTACATAAGTATTCACAGCCTTTGCTCAATACTTTGTCAATGCACCATTGACAGCAATCACAGCCTCAAGTCTTTTTGAATATGATGCCACAAACTTGACACACCTATCCTTGGCCAGTTTCACCCATTCCTCTTTGCAGCACCTCTCAAGCTCCATCAGGTTGGATGGGAAGCATCGGTGCACAGCCACTTTAAGATCTCTCCAGAGATGTTCAATTGGATTCAAGTCTGGGCTCTGACTGGGCCACTCAAGGACATTCACAGAGTTGTCCTGAAGCCACTCCTTTGATATCTTGGCTGTGTGCTTAGGGCCGTTGTCCTGCTGAAAGATGAACCGTCGCCCCAGTCTGAGGTCAAGAGCGCTCTGGAGCAGGTTTTCATCCAGGATGTACATTGCTGTAGTCATCTTTCCCTTTATCCTGACTAGTCTCCCAGTTCCTGCCGCTGAAAAACATCCCCACAGCATGATGTGCTACCATACAGGCCTGATTGGTGGATTGCTGCAGAGATGGTTGTCCTTCTGGAAGGTTCTCCTCTCTCCACAGAAGACCTCTGGAGCTCTGACAGAGTGACCGTCGGGTTCTTGGTCACCTCCCTGACTAAGGTCCTTCTTCTCCGATCGCTCAGTTTAGATGGCCGGCCAGCTCTAGGAAGAGTCCTGGTGGTTTCGAACTTCTTCCACTTACGGATGATGGAGGTCACTGTGCTCATTGGGACCTTCAAAGCAGCAGAAATTTTTTTGTAACCTTCCCCCAGATTTGTGCCTCTAGACAATCCTGTCTCAGAGGTCTACAGATAATTCCTTTGACTTCATGCTTGGTTTGTGCTCTGACATGAACTTAACTGTGGGACCTAATATAGACAGTTGTGTGCCTTTCCAAATCATGTCCAATCAACTGAATTTACCACAGGTGGACTCCAATTAAGCTGCAGAAACATCTCAAGGATGATCAGGGGAAACAGGATGCACCTGAGCTCAATTTTGAGCTTCATGGCAAAGGCTGTGAATACTTATGTACATGTGCTTTCTCAATTTTTTAATTTTTAATACATTTGCAAAAACCTCAAGTAAACTTTTTTCACATTGTCATTATGGGGTGTTGTGTGTAGAATTCCAAGGAAAAATATGAATTTAATCCATTTTGGAATTAGGCTGTAACATAACAAAATGTGGAAAAAGTGCTGTGAAAGACTGGTAGAAAAGGAAAACAAATAAATAAAAATAAAGCGTACAGTCCACACAGCATAGTAAAGCCTGTGAAAATATATTTTTGCAATTATTCCTCTCTCATAATGCAAAACCAAAGACCAATGTTGTATTTTGGTAAATGATTAAATAAAAACCTTAATTCTTCACTTATAATTCAGTCTTTCAGAAAACCTCATTACTAGGTAGGAAGGGTACAAAATTTCTTTTAGTAGTGTTTTATCTGCCTCAATCAGAAGTGAAGGGGGCATAGATCTTTGTAACTCTATCCATTTCTAAGTTTATGAGCTTCAACAGCTCAACCTATGAAATCCTTTGAAATCTTTTTTTATAGAATCATTTTCATCTCTATTGTAAAGAGCAGGAAGCCAAAATGATGTGATTTTTTAAATTTAGCACAGAACCTCAAATGTTAAATGTTACATTATTGATTGGAATAATCTTTTCTAGAGATTGACATGTGTTTTAAATTCTTGACTTTGAACATGTAAACATGTGTTTAACAAAATAATGCAGCATAAAATATGGAGTGTTCTACTTGTATAATCAGCCCACAATTATCTATTACATTGGACTTAAAGTGTGATCTGATCTTCCTAATAAATGTTCCATTTATGCATAAATCCAAAAAAAGGGTTCACGATAATCCCCCCAAACCACTCATAACTGAAAATAATCTGAATGCAACATTATGTGAAGTTTTTCTTCAGGTAAATTAAATACATGTATTACTTATTTTGATTCAATTCAAGAAACATCTTGAAGCTCTACTTGTAGTAACATATCAACATTTTCCTCTGAGGTGATATATGATTTATTTTACAATAATTTGAATTTGAACATTTGCTATCTTCTAATGTAAAATTGTCATGACCACTGCTGTGAACAGTATTAAGTAAAATAAATATTTACACAACCATCTAGACCAGTAGTTTCTAATCCCAGTCCTGTGGCTACAGGTGTTTGTTCCCTACAGTTTTCACAATAACACAATTTAAGTATGTAATTGTTTACTAAGTTTGGATTTATTATTAAGATCAGAAATACAGTATTCATATTTTTGGCATAGTTTTAAAAATTTGTAATTCTCTTTGGTCATTTTCCTTTAACATTTTCTCTGAAGTTTGTTCCACATAATGACAATTAACAAGAAGTATAGTAGACATCATGGCAAATGAGTTACTGCTCTTTTCTAAATGTGGAATAAGAAAGAGACGAAAAAACCAGCAACTAATTAAACAATGTGATGAAAAAGAAAACAACTTTCTTATTATGAAACTGGTTGGAGCGAAAACCTGCAGCCATGAGCCCCCAGGACATGTATTGGAAACCACTAATGTAGACAGTTCAAATTTACAATGCTATGTTTAACTATGACGAAAAAACAAGAAAACCAACAAATAAAAAAAATCTCTGTAGTTAAAGCTTAAATTTATATTGATCTGCAATATTTAAAAAAAAAAAAAAAAATAGAGCATTTTAAAATGTACATATACTGTAATTTCCTTGCAAGGAAACAAAGCATCTTAAATAGATTTATTTTTCTAATGAAACATTTACATGGAAACGATATGCTGTATGTGTGGAATACTGATAAGAGAAACAGTCTTCAACTCCTATATAAAATTTTGTCTTACCTTAAGATCACAACATTACCCATTTCAGCAAAAAAATAAAAAATTATACAGTGGTGCTTGAAAGTTTGTGAACCCTTTAGAATTTAATATTTCTGCATAACTATGACCTAAAACATCATCAGATTTTAACTCGTCCTAAAAGTAGATAAAGAGAAACCAGTTAAACAAATGAGACAAAAATATTATACTTGGTTATTTATTTATTAAGGAAAATGATTGAATATTACATATTTGTGAGTGGCAAAAAGTATCTGAACCTTTGCTTTCAGTATCTGTGTGACCCCCCTTTGCAGCAATAACTGCAGCTAAACGTTTCCGGTAACTTTTAATCATTCCTGCACACCGGCTTGGAGGAATTTTAGCCCATTCCTCCGTACAGAACAGCTTCAACTCTGGGATGTTGGTGGGTTTCCTCACATTAACTGCTCGCTTCAGGTCCTTCCACAACATTTCGATTGGATTAAGGTCAGGACTTTGACTTGGCCATTCCAAAACATTAACTTTATTCTTCTTTAACCATTCTTTGGTAGAACGACTTGTGTGCTTAGGGTCGTTGTCATGCTGCATGACCCAGCTTCTCTAGACAGATGTCCTGACATTTTCCTTTAGAATTCACTGATATAATTCAAAATTCATTGTTCCATCAATGAAGGCAAGCTGTCCTGTCCCAGATGCAGCAAAACAGGCCCAAACCATGATACTACCACCACCACGTTTCACAGATGGGATAAGGTACTTATGCTGGAATGCAGTGTTTTCCTTTCTCCAAACATAATGCTTTTCATTTAAACCAAAAAGTTCTATTTTGGTCTCATCCGTCCAAAAAACATTCTTCCAATAGCCATCTGGTTTGTCCAAATGATCTTTAGCAAACTGCAGACGAGCAGCAATTTTTTTTTGGAGAGCAGTGGCTTTCTCCTTGCAACCCTGCCATGCACACCATTGTTGTTCAGTGTTGGTGGGCTCATGAACATGAACATTAGCCAATGTGAGAGAGGCCTTCAGTTGCTTAGAAGTTACCCTGGGGTCCTTTGTGACCTCGCCGACTATTACACGCCTTGCTCTTGAAGTGATCTTTGTTGGTCAACCACACTTGGGGAGGGTAACAATGGTATTGAATTTCCTCCATTTGTACACAATCTGTCTGACTGTGGATTGGTGGTGTCCAAACTCTTTAGAGGTGGTTTTGTAACCTTTTCCAGCCTGATGAGCATCAACAACTCTTTTTCTGAGGTCCTCAGAAATCTCCTTTGTTCGTGCCATGATACACTTCCACAAACATGTGTTATGAAGAGCAGACTTTGATAGATCCCTGTTCTTTAAATAACACAGGGTGGCCACTCACACCTGATTGTCATCCCATTGAATGAAAACACCGGACTCTAATTTCACCTTCAAACTAACTGCTGATCCTAGAGGTTCACACACTTTTGCCACTCACAAATATGTAATATTCCATCATTTTTCTCAATAAATAAATGACCAAGTATAATATTTTTGTCTCATTTGTTTAACTGGTTTCTCTTTATCTACTTTTAGGACTTGAGTGAAAATCTGATGATGTTTTAGGTCATATTTATGCAGAAATATAGAAAATTCTAAAGGGTTCACAAACTTTCAAGCACCACAGTAATATTTAAAGTTGGATACAGGGTGCTATGTGTGGGAGAGGGATTATTTGTACTAACGAACAAATAGTATTTCCATTCAGAACGTTTATAATACACATCAAAAATAGCAAAGACAATTCTCCATAAAAGAAAAAAAAATCCCAAGGTTCCCTAGTCATTAAAGAATATGTTTTGTGAATTATAATGTCAAAATAAATTTCATTATGGAGAACTTTTGCATATCTAACCACTCTCAAAGCTGACCTAGTTTCCTCCAGTACATAACAGCAATTCAGCAGAGGCAATAGTGGAAACAAAAAACATCCGTTCAAGACATTTTGACAATATAATATCTTTTCAAATGACTAATTTTATGTGCATTTTTTTATTTAAAGTTTCTGTCTTTGATATCTAGGAAAATTTCTGTTCACCTTGAAGTTGAGCATTCTGAAAGATAACATGCTAAAAATTCTCTTTTAGTTAAATTTTTGTTTTTTAAATTGAAATTACTCATAAAAAGAAAAAAATTCTATTTAGCAGTTATCCTCATATAATTGCAGAAAAATGACATTTTTATCAGAATTCTATTTTCAGAGACTTCCTAAACAGAAATCCTTGCCATCAGATACTTATTATTTTTAGTTTATGACTAAGTGTCAACAACTCACCAATACAAAATTCTCTACTCAGGAAACAGTGCCAGTTAAATACTAATGCCAGGAGATAAAGGATTTCCTTTTAGGTGCTACAAAATAGAAACATTCTGATCTGATTAAACACCAGGTGTCTAAAGAGGGCCAAAGAAGAAAAACATTAACTTTATCATTGTGGCTCTGCTTAAACATTTTGCCAAAATTTCTCATATCACCATTTGGTGGAATACACAAAATGTTAATACAAAAAAGGATTAATCAAATATAATTCTACTTAATATGTTACATGAAAACTCTGAACACACTTCTATGGTCTTAAAAGACTGTAGGTTGCTTTTTTGACAATGCAAAATAATTTAGATGTCAAAGGGAAACTAAATGGGTTATTGATAATACCATTGGATTAATACTTTAATTTTCATAATCTTCACAAGCTAAATTAAAACTTTGAGAGAGCAAGCAGTCTTTGTAAATCTTATGAGCAGCGGGCAGCAAATTACTGCAATGCCCCTACTATAGCTGCCTCTCATCTCTATGGTCCTGGGTCTAATTCCCACTCTTCACTATATGTGTAAAGTGTGCATATTCTCCCTGTCAGGACTCTTCAGGTATTCTGGCTAACATGTCAACCTAAAAGATGCATATGTTAAGAAAAATAGTGGCTTATTCCTTTAATTCAAGTGCTTTTTAATTTATATAAATGGAAATGAATAGTTGTACAAAAATAAAAAAAATGGAATGAATTATCAAATTAACTTTAATTTTTGAACAAAGCAAAAAAAAAGTTAACATTTTTAAATTATGTTGTACCCAATGTTTTCTCAGACATTACAATATTATTCCAGCCTTAACTGAAGGTCATGTAGTATGTACTGTACAGTTTATAATGCGGACTTTCAATTGTACTGGGTGATTTTGCATTAATGACCCACCTGTTCAGAGAACTTTGATCAACTCTCCATTGTCCTGAGCCTGCAAAATGCATTCGTTCATTGTCATCGTGCATCTGAAGTCTGATTGGTCTTTTTAGACCCCAAGAGATGTTAAGCAGACCTTCTATAATTAATTCCCCTTCCTCCTAGGGAGTGAGAGAGAGAGTAATCAGTAATTCTAATAAAGCTGCATGTAGCCAACTACTGAAATCATTTAGCAATGGCCAACACAAGGCTTTAGATGCTGCTTGGCTGCTAAGGTCAAAAAATCTTAAGTTCTCCCTAATTAAATAAGGAGATATGTTTTCAGTATGTTAGAAGAATGAAAACAGTGTTGCCGTTATTTGCACATAATGGGCAAACTAGCCTCTAACAGAACAAAATGAAGCACAAGTACAGTATGCTATTGAAAAGAACAGATGAAGAAAGATCTAATACTATAAAAAAATAGTTAACTATAAAATGCATAAAAAGGATAACTCATTGCAATATGGAAAATTAACAAGAAATACTGAAAATAAGCAATATGTGTTTCTATGACACAAAAAAGTTCTGCAACATATTTTCCTTTTGTTAGAACATTTACAGCATCATATCTGTGTCAAATTTCTTTTCCATACATCTGTTAAAATCACATAATACATTTGAAAGAAAAGTTTATATCAATGAACTCCTCATTTTTACATCAGTTTACACTTGCTATGGAAAAAAAATGTAGAAAAATGAATGTAATTCCTCTGTTATTTTAATACGAAAATAATGTATTGATTTCAGAGATTACATTAAAAATATATAGCTTTCCTATCAACATGTGTTTTTCGTAATCAAACCATACCTGAATACATTTAGAAAGTTTAAGATATGTGTTAAAGACCCATACATCCATTTTCTAAAATCAGACCAAACTTCCATTAGGGTCTACAGTGTTGCAGGGAGTCCATGTGAATGGCAGGTAGTAATTCTAGACAAGTCTTCTGTCCATTACAGGACACACAACACCACCTACTAGGAAAAGTCAATACTACCAATCAATCTAACGTCCAAGTCTTTAGAATTTGGGAAGAATCTAGGGTTCTTGATACTTCTGACACAGTGTTTCCATGACAGCACCCTCTAACATAATGTCAGCCTAATGAAAGGATTCGGTCATAGAACTTCAGGAAACAGAATGCAGACCATATGAACATCTACATTGGTGGGAATACAATGGAAAGGAGTACCACCTTTAACTTTCCTTGGTGTCACCATCACTAAGGAGGATACAACACATTTTGTATATCATCAGGAAGGCTTGCCATTGAATTTGCTTCCCCCGACGGCCGAGGAAAAAATGGACAGCTCCATCTATGCTCACTAAGTTTATAGGAATATTGTAAAGTCCATTCTCACTGGGTACATTATATCCTCATATTGCACCCATTTAGCACTAAATAAGGTGATGAAGTCACTTCACAATATTATTGACATATTGGACATACTGCTCATATAGTAACATATACTGCCTTAAAAAGGCTAAAAGTATTATTAAAGATCTCTGCTGTTCTGGAGAAACATTGTTGCCCCATTTCCAAAAAGTATTGGACTATTAGTACTAACATCTCTAATTTCATGTTTTTAACCATGTGGCATAAGGCTATTCAACAGCCATTCATGGTGACAACTGAACAGGTGGTTCTTGTATATAACACCTAATGATATACTTAATGAATGGTGTTGTATTCATTGCCCATTATTGGTACTCTACTGTCACTGGCATGTGACAGACATGCCAGTTAACGTCAAATGTACTGTCATGTATAATGTTAAATTTACACATTAAGTACAAACGCTACATAGGTAGTAACTGGGTTGGAACTTTAATCTTGCTCCTAGATCACAATGTTATTTTAAAAATCTGTCTTTAAAATAGGGGAGGATTTATTTTGTACATACCCCAATGTAGGATTATACACTGGACACAAGATAACAATTTGTATATCCTTGTCTAACAGCAACACTGATGCATAATCTTAAGTGTTTATATATATTTATATATAAAAATATATATATATATATATATATATATATATATATATATATATATATATATATATATATATAAATAAATCTATACTAATAAAAGGCAAAGCCCTCACTTACTCACTCACTGACTCATCACTAATTCTCCAACTTCCCGTGTGGGTGGAAGGCTGAAATTTGGCAGGTTCATTCCTTACAGCTTCCTTACAAAAGTTGGGCAGGTTTCATTTCGAAATTCTACGCGTAATGGTCATAACTGGAAGCTGTTTTCTCCATTTACTGTAATGGAGATGAGCTTGAACGCCGTGGAGGCGGAGTTTCGTGTGACATCATCACGCCTCCCACGTAATCACGCAGTACATAGAAAACCAGGAAGACCTCAAAAAGCGCTGAAGAAAACATGCATTATATAATTGAGAAGGCAGCGAAACAATAAGAAGCGGCGAGTGACATATACAACCATATTCATGAGTTCTGCTACTTCGAAAAAAAAGCACGATGTAAACCTACACTTTAAATTAAGTTCATAGACAGGCTGCTGCTGGCGTTTGTAATTTAGTGCCTGCCCATAAAGGCCGTCCCTCAGCGGCAATCCAATAGCAAACTCCCACTAAATATTCACGGGTGAAGGACTGTGCTTATGCAGAGGAAGATGAGATGGTCAGGGTGGTGTTTGGCACAAACTCAGCGAAACTGAGATAGAAAGTTTTAAGTGCCAGGACTAAGGTAACATTAAATACAGCCATGGACATAGCGAGATGGCACCAGCACAGCTGGGAACCTTCGATGCATGTACACCGGCGGCTCACGTGAACTGGCGCAGTGCACAGATAAAAGCAACAGTTCCAAAGCGCTGAACAAAAACCGAATTACACAATTGAAAAGGCAGCAAAAAATATGAAGCGTCTGATACATACAAGCATATTCATAAATCCAGCTACTGCGAAACAAAGCACACGTTGGAAAAGTCAATGTCCCGCTAAAGGAAGACAGTGTAAAAAAACCGTGCATGCAGTGTGTCAGGTCTCAGATAAAGAAGAAGACAAGCTGTTTATTGATGCAGTAAGAAGCGAATCGATGAATGAAACCTGTCATCTTTACAACGATTGACAAACACGGAATGTAACTTGAACACAACACATCCTACAAATCGAACCTGATTGAAAGAAATAATGATAATCAAATCCTTGATGACAGCAACACTCAGTAACACTCACAAAACAAATACTGTATATTGACAGTCATGATACGTTATTTTTAAAATGTTCCCTTTTCTTTTCTAGCTTTTTAACACACTACTTTTTCTCGCGCTGGTATATATATATATATATATATATATATATATATATATATATATATATATATATATATATATATATATATATATATATATCCCGATCTACATACTTGAATAATGGATACTTTATTAGCCATCAATGATTGTTTTGGTAAAGCCATACTCAGTGTATTCATTAGATGAGCGGTAAAAAGTAAGAGCATGGGGAGGATGACTTATTGAGGCATGCAGGCTGTAGTCTTGGCGTCAACTCTATCTGAATTGCGCGATCACATTTGAAAAAATATATCTTTTCAAGTTCTATTTAGTCCATATGTGTCAAACTCAAGGGCGCGGGCCACATCCGACCCGCATGTAATTATATCCGGCCCCGAGATCATTTTATATACTGTATTATTGTTATTAATGGCCGGGTATATGAAGCGCTGGTAACACAATAAACTACAGATCCCATAATGCAGCGCTTCAGCTGCCTTGGCGAACACTTACGCGTTAATCAAGTCTAGCTTATGATGCTGCAAGTTATTGCGAAGCTAGCTCACACGATGCTGAAGAGAAAAGTTGATTCTGAAAATAGAGCCTTTAAAACCGATGGGAAAAGCCTTTAAAACCGATGGGAGGCTGAGTATATGTTTACTGAACCCGTGTGTCTCATTTGTGGAGCTAATGTGGCTGTAATTACAGAATTTAATCTAAGGCGGCACTATGAGACAAAACATCAGGGTAACCTGAAAGACCTGAATGCAATGCAGAAGATACAGAAAGCAGAAGAATTAAATAAGAATCTGACACTTCAGCGGACGTTTTAACCCGTGCACAATCACAAAGTGATTTCAAGTGAAGCTGCTTTTATGGGAGACACAAATGCACCAGTGCAACTTGCCCCACTTTCCCTGTTGCCAAGTAATGTTGAACCAAGTCGTCACTACGGTGTTCCCAAATCGCACTTTGCTGATAAACTGGCGCACTGAGTTTGCACGGCGCTTTGGTGACTTTGAAGAACAAAAAGTCCGTCTACATGCGGCTCGAACCTTGTGCATGTTTGGTAGCACATATCTGTGTGAGAAGCTCTTCTCAGTGATAAAGACTAACAAAACAGCACACAGGAGTCGCCTCACTGATGAGCACCTGCAATCCATCCTGAGAATCTCCACAACACAGAACCTCACACCAAACATAAAAGAACCTGTTGCCAAAAAAAGATGCCAGGCGTCCAGCTCTAAAATGACATATGAGCAAAGACAACTGAATGATTTGATTTGTTATTGCTGAAAGGAACACATTTTATTTATATTTCCAGGTTTTGTTATGCAGCATGTTCATATTTGAATTTGTATAATTTTGACAGGATATATTTTTATGGAGAGCAAAATCTTTTGGGATATTTAAAATCTAAGTTTATTTTTATATAAAATTACATAAGAGTAAAGAAATTTGAATGTTTGTTCTTTTAACGTTTACTTTATTTCTAACTTGTATAATTTAGACAGGATATATTTTTATGGAGAGCAAAATATTATAAGTTGTTTAAGGTTTGAGTTGATTTATTCAGGAATAATATTCCTGTCTGTTTTACCATTCCTACCAAAGATATTTCTGTCGACTAAATAAAAATTCCTTCTATTTAAAATTTAAATAGAACTTGAACAAATACGATAGTTCATAATATCCACGCAGACTTGCGTAAGAGCGGGAGTTATCCGTTTTAACAAGCAGCGTATTGCACTGATCTGAAATAGCTGTGTGTGTAAATATATATATATATATATATATATAAATATATATATATATATATATATATATATATATATATATATATATATATAAATATAAATATATATATATATATAAATATAAATATATATAAATATAAATATATATAAATATAAATATATATATGACAGCAACACTCATCACTCACAACAGTGACAAAACAATTACATTGACAATCATGTTACGTTATTTTCAAAATGTTTCCTTTTCTTTTTCATTGCTTCTTTAACACACTACTTCTCCGCTGCGAAGCGCGGGTATAGTAGTGTGTTAAAGAAGCAATGAAAAAGAAAAGGAAACATTTTGAAAATAACGTAGCCTGATTGTCAATGTAATTGTTTTGTCACTGTTGTGAGTGATGAGTGTTGTTGTCATATACATATATATATATATATATATATACACACACACACACACACACACACACATCTATATACAGTATACACATATATACATACATATATATCTACATACATACATACACACACACATATATAAACATATATATATACATATACATACATATCTACATATATACACACAGCTATTTCAGATCAGTGCAATACGCTGTTTGTTAAAACGGTTGACTCCCGCTCTTACATGCAATAACAAATCAAATCATTCAGTTGTCTTTGCTCATATGTCATTTTAGAGCTGGACGCCTGGCATCTTTTTTGGCCACAAGTTCGTTTCTGTTTGGTGTGAGGTTCTGTGTTGTGGAGATTCTCAGGATGGATTGCAGGTGCTCATCAGTGAGGCGACTCCTGTGTGCTGTTTTGTTAGTCTTTATCACTGAGAAGAGCTTCTCACACATATATGTGCTACCAAACATGCACAAGGTTCGAGCCGCATGTAGACGGACTTTTTTTGTTCTTCAAAGTCACCAAAGCGCGTGCAAACTCAGTGCGCTAATAACTCTAGCTTCACAATAACTTCCAGCATCATAAGGTAGACTTGATTAACGCGGTTAGTGTTCGGCAAGGCAGCTGAAGTGCTGCATTATGGGATCTGTAGTTTATTGTGTTACCAGCGCTTCATATACCCGGGCTTTAATAACAATAATACAGTATATAAAATGATCTCGCGGGCCTGATATAATTACGCCGGGCGGATGTGGCCCGCTGCCCTTGAGTTTGACACATATGGACTAAATAGAACTTGAAAAGATATATTTTTCAAATGTGATCGCGCAATTCAGATAGAGTTGACGCGCACTACAGCCTGCATGCCTCAATATTCATCCTCCCTCGCCTTACTTTTTACCGCTCATCTAATGAATACACTGAGTATGGCTTTACCAAAACAATCATTGATGGCTAATAAAGTATCCATTATTCGAGTGTAGATCGGGTTATATATATATACATATATATATACCCGCGTATCGTAGTGGAGAAGTAGTGTGTTAAAAAAGGTAGAAAAAGAAAAGGGAACATTTTAAAAATAACGTAACATGACTGTCAATATACAGTATTTGTTTTGTGAGTGTTACTGAGTGTTGCTGTCATCAAGGATTTGATTATCATTATTTCTTTCAATCAGGTTCGTATTTGTAGGATGTGTTGTGTTCAAGTTACATTCCGTGTTTGTCAATCGTTGTAAAGATGACAGGTTTCATTCATCGATTCGTTTCTTACTGCATCAATAAACAGCTCGTCTTCTTCTTTATCTGAGACCTGACACACTGCATGCACGGGTTTTTTACACTGTCTTCCTTTATTGGGACATTGACTTTTTCCAACGTGTGCTTTGTTTCCGCAGTAGTTGGATTTATGAATATGCTTGTATGTATGAGACGCTTCATATTTTTTGCTGCCTTTTCAATTGTGTAATTCGGTTTTGTTCAGCTCTTTGGAACTGTTGCCTTTTATCTGTGCACTGCGCCAGTTCACGTGAGCCACTCGGTGTACATGCATCGAAGGTTCCCAGCTGTGCTGGTGCCATCTCCTGCTATGTCCATGGCTGTATTTAATGTTACCTTAGTCCTGGCACTTAAAACCTTCTCTCGCAGTTTCGCTGAGTTTGTGTCAAACACTACCCTGACCATTTCATCTTCCTCTCCATAAGCACAGTCCTTCACCCGTGAATATTTACCCGTGGCAGTTTGCTATTGGATTGCCGCTGACGGACGGCCTTATATGGGCAGGCACTAAATTACAAACGCCAGCGCAGCCTGTCTATGAACTTAATTTAAAGTGTAGGTTTACATCGTGCTTTGTTTCCGAAGTAGCAGAACTCATGAATATGGTAGTATATGCCACTTTCGCTTCTTATTGTTTCGCTGCCTTCTCAATTATATAATGCATGTTTTCTTGGCGCTTTTTGAGGTCTTCCTGGTTTTCTATGTACTGCGTGATTACGGGAGGCGTGATGATGTCACACGAAGCTCCGCCCCGGCGTTGAAGCTCATCTCCATTACAGTAAATGGAGAAAAACTGCTTCCAGTTATGACCATTACGCGTAGAATTTCGATATAAAACCTGCCCAACTTTTGTAAGGAAGCTGTAAGGAATCAACCTGCCAAATTTTAGCCTTCCACCCACACGGGAAGTTGGAGAATTAGTAATGAGTCAGTGAGTGAGTCAGTGAGTGAGTGAATGAGGGCTTTGCCTTTTATTAGTATAGATAGATATATATAGATATAGATATAATAGATATATATATATATAGATAGATATATATAGATAGATATATAGATATATATATATAGATAGATATATATATATATATATATAGATAGATATATATAGATATATATAGATATATATATATATATATATATAGATATATAGATATATATATAGATATAGATATATATAGATATAGATAGATATATATATAGATATATATATAGATATATATATAGGTATATAAACACTATTTGCAGTGGTGCGAAAAACTATTTGCCCCCTTCCTGATTTCTTATTCTTTTGCATGTTTGTCACACAAAATGTTTCTGATCATCAAACACATTTAACCATTAGTCAAATATGACACAAGTAAACACAAAATGCAGTTTTTAAAATGATGGTTTTTATTATTTAGGGAGAAACAAAATCCAAACCTACATGGCCCTGTGTGAAAAAGTAATTGCCCCCTTGTTAAAAATAACATAACTGTGGTGTATCACACCTGAGTTCAATTTCCGTAGCCACCCCCAGGCCTGATTACTGCCACACCTGTTTCAATCAAGAAATCACTTAAGTAAGAGCTGCCTGACACAGAGAAGTAGACCAAAAGCACCTCAAAAGCTAGACATCATGCCAAGATCCAAAGAAATTCAGGAACAAATGAGAACAGAAGTAATTGAGATCTATCAGTCTGGTAAAGGTTATAAAGCCATTTCTAAAGCTTTGGGACTCCAGCAAATCACAGTGAGAGCCATTATCCACAAATGGCAAAAACATGGAACAGTGGTGAACCTTCTCAGGAGTGGCCGGCCGACAAATTACCCCAAGAGCGCAGAGACGACTCATCCGAGAGGTCACAAAAGACCCCAGGACAACGTCTAAAGAACTGCAGGCCTCACTTGCCTCAATTAAGGTCAGTGTTCACGACTCCACCATAAGAAAGAGACTGGGCAAAAACGGCCTGCATGGCAGATTTCCAAGACGCAAAGCACGGTTAAGCAAAAAGAACATTAGGGACATTTTGCTAAGAAACATCTCAATGATTGTCAAGACTTTTGGGAAAATACCTTGTGGACTGATGAGACAAAAGTTGAACTTTTTGGAAGGCAAATGTCCCGTTACATCTGGCGTAAAAGGAACACAGCATTTCAGAAAAAGAACATCATACCAACAGTAAAATATGGTGGTGGTAGTGTGATGGTCTGTTTTGCTGCTTCAGGACCTGGAAGGCCTGCTGTGATAGATGGAACCATGAATTCTACTGTCTGCCAAAAAATCTTGAAGGAGAATGTCCGGCCATCTGTTCGTCAACTCAAGCTGAAGCGATCTTGGGTGCTGCAACAGGACAATGACCCAAAACACACCAGCAAATCCACCTCTGAATGGCTGAAGAAAAAGAAAAAGACGACTTTGGAGTGGCCTAGTCAAAGTCCTGACCTGAATCCAATTGAGATGCTATGGCATGACCTTAAAAAGGCGGTTCATGTTAGAAAACCCTCAAATAAAGCTGAATTACAACAATTCTGCAAAGATGAGTGGGCCAAAATTCCTCCAGAGCGCTGTAAAAGACTCAATGCAAGTTATCGCAAACGCTTGATTGCAGTTATTGCTGCTAAAGGTGGCCCAACCAGTTATTAGGTTCAGGGGACAATTACTTTTTCACACAGGGCCATTTAGGTTTGGATATTTGTTCTCCTTAAATAATAAAAACCATCATTTAAAAACTGCATTTTGTGTTTACTTGTGTTATATTTGACTAATGGTTAAATGTGTTTGATGATCAGAAACATTTTGTGTGACAAACATGCAAAAGAATAAGAAATCAGGAAGGGGGCAAATAGTTTTTCACACCACTGTATAAATATATCAGTCAGGTTACTATACCAAGCACTGCAACTTTGTTCACCCTACTAAAGAAATCATGTATATAAACATCAATCAAGTAAATGAAGATACAGTACAATATATTGAAAAGTATACTTGTTAATTAACATTCCAAAAATAAATTTTTTCACTGTGAATTTAACAAAAATGAGGCAAAAATCTGAAAGTGCCCAAAGTTTTTGAGTGTATCAGCAGTCATTCTTACTTTTATTTTGTTTATTTAATAAAAATATTAAAAAAAAAAAAAAAATTAATCTGTCTTGCACTGCTTTAAACCAGGTGGTGGGAGAGGTTAACTACAGGTGGCCTACGTGTTCAGTGTCTCATAAAAATATCAGCCTGAGCCCAGTCAGGAACTGACCTCATACAATGGCTAATTCCTTTCCGTTCTCAGGACTCAATCAGTACTGTGTAAGGATTAAAAATGTGTGGAGACAAAAATACACCACGTACACTTTTAAAATACAGAGTGTCCTTAAGACGTCTATAAGGAAACTAAAAATAAACTGTAAGGTTATTAAACCAAAACTTTAAACTGATGAATATGCTACCAAAATGATACTGTATATTTCATTGTCACACACAATAAACAAACAAATAGCAATACTGTATATAAATAAATATAAAAAATATATATAAAAAAATAATAAAATTACTTAACAGGTACTACTCAAAGGAAAGGTGAGTCAAAAATATGTTAACATTTGAGTGGCGGAAACAATTTATTCACAAAACATACATCATATGTGCAAGATGTTTTACAGGAATGCCTCAACCTGTTTACCATTATGTTCAACACATGTACCATATGTGGCACACAAACTGTCCACAAAAATTGTTTATAAATATATACATAGCAGTACCATTATTATTAACATCATTTTGAATAATACCTTTCCAGTGAATTTAATGTAAACAACAGCTGTGTTAAAACAGAGAGTCCTTGGTTTATTTCCATAACAGGTTGTGCTCAGCACACACACTGAAATGCACGCACACACTTCCTCGACAGCTTTCTGAGGTCACAGTCACTGCTATATTTGTTTTCCTGTTATCCATGATTTACAGCTCACAGCAGGCACTACAGTATAAAAGGCTTGATTTCATTCTGGAAAAGCATTCCAAGCGTCAACATCAAACAGCTCCTGTACTGCACCTAAACTCAGACTTTATTCAAGAACGTGCTATTAGACAAAAGGTAAGAAAGAATATCTAGAATATTTCAGTTAAAGAGACGATTATAAAATCTTTAAAACTGAACATGTATGATACAAGTAAAAAATAATGTATAGTGTATTGTAATAAGAAAATAAAGTTGTCTTCCTTATTTGCAAAGTGTATATAATACTATGTTCTTCTACAAATAGTTTCCTGCAAAGAAAACCATATACAATATTTATTTAGAAAAATTGTAGGAGTTTAGTTTGGATGTTGCTAAAACACATTACCAATGACAAAAAACATTTATTTCTGATTCCAATTTACCACAGAATAAGATTAAGAACATTTATTTCTTTGATCCCTATTTGCCACCGAGTAAGAATAATTCTATCTTGGTATTTATGACAAAAATAATGATTTATTCATATAAATATTTTAAGAAGATTTTAAAAATGTTGTAATATTTATGTTTTTAAGTGGATTTGAATATTTGGTTTTTGAATGAACTTCATTTAAGAAATGTAACAATCTATTCTAACATTTTACATAAAAAAATATTTGAAGTATAACTGGATTTCCTTTTTTTGTGTATGTGTTTAGGATGAAACCAAGATTACTCCACTCTGTAGAGCTTCTCCCAACAATCTCTGAAATGCATGAAGAAATTGCTCAGGGTGGATGCCATAACCAGAACTGCTCATCTCAGTCCCTGGACGATTATGTGAATTCAATTTGTCAGCTGGCACAACCTACATCTCTGTCAGGATACTTGGTATGTAGTAGCCATCTCAATATGGAAAAGTCTCAGAAGACAAACGTTATCAACAAGCCAATAGCCAAACATTCCAGTGCAACAGATCTTCAACATGTTGGCACTAATGACAAGGACAAATTCCTTTCCGTTTGTCTGGATGATGTTACCTTCAAAATTAGCAGCCACCTAGAATTCAACACTCAGCATCTACTAAACAAAAGAGAGTCAATGGACTGGCTTTTCAGTCACTCACATAACAAAAACTCTTTTAAAGAAAATGTTCCTTCCTTGTGGGTGTTTTAAAAACACTGTATTAAAGACCTTTGATATTCACTATGGAAAGCTAGCAAGCTTTTCAATGGCAGCAATTGCAACCTTTCTCCCTACTTTAAACATGCACTTAAACGGAAGAAATTAATTTTTATATTTATTTCATATTTTGTGAAAATATTGTAAACTTTAATTGGATAAAGACATATATTTTTATAATAAAACAAATTGGAATATTTCATGAGTTTCCTTCTTTGAAGGTCCAGTTTGGTTCTACTGTATTGAATGCTCATCATTGTATTTGTAGAGTTTCATAGAAAAAAGAAATAGCAACTGTAAGAATTCTATTACACATCTTTAGAGTCTTTTAATAATTCTAATGACCCCTAATAGAAAAGGGCATTATACAAATAAGAGAATTTTGTCATTGTGTTTCCTTGTCAAGTCACCACAGCACTCCAGAAAGCACATTGTAATGAGATAAAAAAAATGTGTTTGTTTTACACATTGAAAGTACATTTAACTAAAGAAAAGGCATTTTACATACAAAAGCATTTTTGAAAAATGCTTTTGTATGATTCATTGCATCACTTGCATTATTGCACTGCACCAGTTAAGCTAGGCTGGTACTGCATTTGAATTTAGTGCACAGTATTTAACCAATACAAACAATATTAAAGTAATTGGTTACATAGTACACATAAAGTAATGAATCCAACAATATCATGTTATTCACAGTATGCCTATCCAAAACACAACATAAACCACTCTCCACTGCCCATAATAAACAAGAATGTATTAAAATTGTGACGGATGCCTACTGGGATGGTTCCTATTCTCTTTCTCAGTATGGAGGAGAATATAATGGATGGACAGAGGGAGACTGGCTCCTGTGAACTGCTGTTTCTCCTATATGATAGGTGGCAGTACTCCTCTGTTATGGCTCCTGTTGGAACACCCACAGAGCTGCATGGGAGTTGAAGACTTGAAGGGCAAACCTGTTGGTCTGCCCAAGTGCCACTGCAAGTGCTGTTGGGAGAGCAGTCCGCTGTTTTATTATGGTTTCACCTTACAAGGAAGTTATTTCATGGTACAATGTTCTGTCACTGAAAGCATTCCTGGGTTTAGCATAAAAGCAGCCCCTCCGCCATACTCTGGTGAGCCAGAGTCAAGAATGAAGAAAGACAATGCTTGTCTGGGAAGGAGTGGAGGAGGGGAAAAGGAAAGAAAAGAAATGGAGATGAAAAAGAAACTTGTAAGAAATTATCTGGTTTGATATAAAGTTTACTTGAACCCATGAGTGTATTTGGTCTAGTTGTGTCTGGAGTCCTAACATGTCTCCTAAAGGCTATAAAATGCAAATTGCCACTTTATCTAACTGAAAACACAAATCGGCTTATTTAACGTAATCATAACCCTGTTTCAGCTTGTTTGGTTATGTGATATTACTATGGAAATAACTTTATTTAAGGAATTTAAGTGAAGTGGTGAAATAAGTTAATTAAAAAGGCAACACTCTATAGATGTTTGGTATTAAGGATGACATCTACAATACATTACTAATAAGTACATCATTTAGTTAGTAGAGATTGCCATTAAATTACAACTCAAACATCTGTTTTTTGGTACCAGTATGCTGCAATTAATTAATTAAATGATAATACCAGAAGTTTCTGCACATCTTTCTTCATATAGTCCTAATCTATAGTTATATTTTACCCATTCATTTTAATGAATAATTAATTTTCTGCATACATTTTTGGCAACATCCATCCTTCCATTTTCTAAACATGCTTATCCTTAGCCACGTCAAGGGAACCAGGAGCCAGTCCTAGTAAGCAGTGCGTAACAAAGCAGGAACAAAATCAGGACAGTGTGCCAGCCCATCACAGGGTGCTTTTAGGTTATAGGAAAATTTAAAAATTACAATTTATTAAAGTTATTTCTGATTTCAAGTTAAGTTGGTTATTCAATCCTTATCTGAAATGAAAAGTGCATTGCCATCACTCGTGTCAAGCTGCTTAATGCTTCCTGCTTTAGACCTTCCCCATCTCACCCCACCAAATTGAATGAACAAAAGAGGAAGACCTCCCTTCTTTGAATAGCACAAGAATGCATTTACATCTGGCAATGACAAAAAAACCAGTGTTTACTCTAGATTTAAATCACTTTTAGGAGTGGCTTTACATAGCCCTTGTGGATTTAAAAGTGATAAGTATTTTTTATTACAGGAAATATCTGAAACAATAAAGCATGTACAATTTCATCTCCTGCAATATACTTACAACACTGATATCTCCAAAAATGATAAAAAAAACGTATTTTCCTGTTGATCTTAGCTTTCTTGACTGCCTCTCTTCAATTACGTCTATTTATAATAAGTAGCTAGGATAGGACAGTATGTGGTTTTCTTCAGGAAAACTTTGAGAATTATATCTTGACATTAAGCCATAAAAGAAGATTTATGTTAAGAGTGCAGTAAAGGAGTAGACCACAAATACAATGCTGTGAAAAATTATTTACCCTTTCTTGATTTTCTTTGGTATTTCAAATACTTGACACTATTATTCTCAAAATCTCATATTGAAGGAGCCCTGAATGAACACTTCACGATTTTCTTTTTTTTTGGCTTATTTAATTTATCTTATGAACAGAGTTATCAAACACCAATTGCCATTACTTGAACAAATTATTGCCTCCATTTAAAGTTTATCATGGAGTAGGAGAGCAGCAGACAGGTTGCATGCCAGTTGGACGTGCAACTAAGAATTTCACCGGGTTCTGTACACACCACCACCACCAAAGTGGAGTGGTGGCTCTGAGGCTAAGGATGTGCGCTGGTATCACGAAGGTTGCCATTTCAAATCCCTGTCACTGCCAAAAGAGATCCTACTCTGCTAGGTCCTTGAGCAAGGCCAAATTCCTAATACAAGAAATTGTATAAGTGAAATAAAAAAAAAAAAAGCTGAGAAACAGCCAAATTGAACACAATAAGTCTTGATTACAGCCAGCCATGAGCTATATAAGCCTTACTTCTTTTGAATTATACCAAAATGTTGACTTATCAGCAAAATCTCTCTCTCTCTCCAAAATTCCTCACACCATAGTACTACCCTCCTACTACCCTCCTCCAGTCGAGTGTTGTTCCACATCTTCCTAGTTCCGACTTGCCTGGACAAGGTAGTGCGGTACCTTTTATTAAGGACTCAGGAGAGCTTCCAATGCCAAAGCCACTGCCCGACGGAAGTACTTCCGGGTCATATGGAAGTCCTATAAAATTGGGGAGTGTCCTGTGGGAATAACAATTCCCCTGTGGCGTTTGATGGGCTGTCCATCTCTCTCTTCTGATCATCTCTTCTGGGTCTGGCTCCTTCCTTTCTCCTGGCCAGGGTGACTATCTGCCTGCTCAGATTTCCTTTTGCGGTAAGGAACCAATTCCTCCGCTGGTTGGGATGCCCATCCAACCCATGTGGCACTGACCACTATCCAATTCCCCTTGTCATACAAGTAAAGATAAAACATGGTTTGGCCATTAAAAACACAAAAGCACATTCACATGAGAATGGCCAAAACAAAAAAATATTTATATATACACACATACACACACTTGAATTTTTTCCACCTGAAAGCATTCAGTGTCACATTTTTAATTACATATAAATATATATCTACACTGCTACAAAAACTACTACTGCTCAGTTTCCTTGGGGGAGTCATGCAACTACTGCATAAATTTAGCTTCAGACCTAAGCTGCCTGAAACCTAGCACCCTCACCTTTGCTAAAATAACACTTCTTAAGCTAAAGTTTCCCTTTGAAGCTGCTACAGTAGATCTCTTTACAGTGTGTGGCAATCTGGATCTCCCACATCTGAGAAGTATCAATCACAATTAAATGGGACTCTTATTACATAGTCAGTGGTTAATTGAGGACAGTGACCACAACTCATCTTTGCAAATTTTCATGGACAAACCTGTACATCAGCTATCAACCAAAATATTGTGTGTACATGTTATACCACATACTATACCAGAATTATCTCCCCCTTCCCCCCTTGAAGCAATCTGCATATGCCAGCATACTTGAATTTCTGAAGGAGATGCACCCCACCTTATAATATGTATATATTTACTTACATTGGCATGCTTAGAACTCCAAGGGGGACTACCTGAGCCACCAATGCACCACGTTATAATATGCATTTATCAGTGCACTCAAAACTCTGAGGGGGAATCAGTGCCAAAGTGAAATTTTTTTATCGATTCAATACTAATGTGCACCCAAAAATGTACAAAATGTATACTTATTTCTCTATAATCCAGTGTCAGTACTGGTTTCCTGTTCTCTGTGCATTTGCTAAGCCTCAGTTTATCTTTTGCTCTCTGTAGCAGATTCCCTATTGTCCAAGGTGTGGCCTGCAATAAGGGAAGGAAGCTCCAGGGAAACACCTTTTAAATCTTACTGTGGATGCCACAGGGAGTCCAGCCTAACCACAGGACACCATGGAGAAGAAGGGAGTCTGTATTTAAATAACTCTTTTTCATCAGCAAGAAAAACGCATCAAGTTTTCACTACTTCCGAGAAAATTTATTTTAGCAAGGGAGGGTCTGTAACTGTAGTACAGCACAAATTGCGAAACTGAATGAGTTCTAAGGAAACGAAACAAAGTATGCTCTCCTTGTACATGTGCTTGTAAAAAAAAAAAAAATCCTTACTGTTTGATACTTTTGGTTCTAAGGTTAGTATTACTTGTGTGTTGTTAAGTTGTAACATAAGTAATTTCCTTCGGGATTAATAAAGTTTTCTGATTCTGATATCTTGTAGCTAGAGAAAAGCAGACAAACATTAACACATGTATTTCTAGTTGTTGGTGGTACTTGCAGTACAGTCCATGAAAAGAGCCCAATGCTGTCTACAACAGTACTGCTCCTGTTACCCCCTTATCTTATTAACTGCAAAACATCTTTCTGCCAGTGGATGGTGGAAGTGAACCAGCATTAAACCTACTACATTCGGCTGTAATTTGCTGTGTGTGTGTTTTTTTGTTTTTTTTTTTAATCAGGATAAAGCAACATCACTATTCCTGAAAAAAAAAACAAGATTAACTTTTTATTAATTTTCTTTGGAAAATATAAAGTACCCTAACATACTAAACGTGTAAAGCACTGCTTGAAATGCAAGTTAACTAGATGACAGACTTCAACATACAGCATAATGTCTTGTGAGAAATCCACAGGTTACCTTTTCTATAATTGCCAGGAGGGGTGGACGGAGAGAGAGAGACAGAGAGACAGAGATTAGTAACAGTAACCAACCTTGTGATCAAAAGAGAAAGTAAAAATCTGATTCCCAAAAAATACTAAACAAAAACTTTACATAATATAAAGTGCATGGATACTTGTGCATGGAAGGCACTGTTCCACCATTTGAAATAGGGGCACAACAATAATGTTATGCATCAGGCATCTCTCGATCACATGGCAGCAACATGGCAACAGGACTAAAAATAAAACACTTGTGGCAACATGTTTTACTTCAAAATGAAGATAGCTGTGAACAAAAACACCATTCAAAAATGGTGCTGTAGTGATCATATGAAAATTGCATGAAATTTAAAATATTACAAAACACCCAAAAAGGGTTTAAAGGAAAAAAAGGTACTACGATGTGAATGAGAAGAAGGTCTGTACATAAATGCTGTTCACAAAATGCTGGGAAGAAAATACAATAGATAGTTTACCTGGCTGTGCTAAATTTATAGGACCTGTCTGACATGTGTGACAAGTGGACAGCTGTGGAAAACTGCAAAAAGTTCATACACTGTTGTGTATATGTAAATTTCCGGTTGGTGGTTAGACAGGAAAAGCAAGGTTGCTGTTGATTTGCTACTCAATCTGCACAAAATGCAATTAACAATTTGTTCTTTTTTTATGGAGGCAGGGTACACAAAGGAGTTCATGATGTGTTTGTGATGACACCTTTCCAATGAGAACCAGGATAGAGGGGAAAAAAATCCAAAAGTAATGGACATTAAGGGCTCTCAGAACTTACCGAATATTTTCCAGAAGGCAAACAGTGCTGTGTAAATTTCTGTCTTCTAGCTTAATCAGCTTGTTTTTCAGGAGATTAACCAGTTCTCCAATGTTTTAATCCGTATTTAATATTGCCATGTGGTTCTAGACAATTTTTCAAATTCTGTTAAGATACTGGCGTACTCATCTTTAAGTTTCTTTAGAACAAGCTGGATAGTAGCACGTTGACCACAAAAGCTCTGCAGTATGGACTTGATCTTGGCCATCGGATGCTTAGCCAGAATGGACCATACGTTATCCAATAACATCACCTCTCTTTGTTAAAACTACGGGCTCCCTCCTATCCAAGATGGTATTTCTTCTTTGGACTGGAGACCTGCTTGTAAGACCTTCTTGACATAGAAAGCAAGACTAATTTAAATAAGAGTTATTCTAATATTTTGGAAGGTTAGGAATGCAGGGTCTGGGAGAGAAAGAAAATGACCTTTCAGAGCAACTTTGGCAAGCAAACAGTTCTCCCTGGACTTTTCTTACAAAAGTAATTATCTTTAACAACACTGATTTGAGACCAAAATAGACCCATTTACAGTTTTAGAACATAAGCTTAAATTAAAGAAAAAGGGCATTCTTCCACCTAAGAATTTTAACATTTATTTTCTTACAGCTTGGATTCTTTAAGTAATTTAGGGGGATCCTATTGATTAACAAAATATAAAACATTATGAACACAACTCATATATTTGCACTTGATTGTTTAAAATGTATGCTGAATAAAAAAAAAACAAAACAGAAAAAACAGTGTACATATTGAGGCCCTCCAGAAAGAGGTTTTATGTTATAACTATACTAAAAAAATAAAAATGCTAACAAAAGATAACACAAAGATAAACAGAAAAATGAACACTCTCACTATTCTCTCTCATTGCTTTATCACTTTATAGGCTTATATTATGAAATGTGGTGAAATTAGATCATTAAAGAAGCTGCCGTCCCTATTCTGCATTCCTTAAACACTCAAGCAGTGTAAAACTACTTATAACAATTGTGAGATACAACACAACAGTAAAGAAAATTTAGGCTTATTTAATTTCATATAACCTCTACTGATATTTATACAAGGACTGAAATTATGCCAATTAAAATATGTAAGTAGTTTATACTTCAACCATAGACTGACGTATAAAGAAGACAGGCATTTTAAATGTTGTAACTACGGAAATTCCCAGTATCTGTGATCTTGATCCACAGCCAAAAAAACAAGCTGCCGTCTAACGAGTGGAAACTGCATTTCATTTGTAAAGCTGTTAGAATGTCCAGATCAAAGCATATTGTCGAAACATTTTCAATTCTATAAATTTTTCATTACTCATATGTAATTGAAAATAATCCACTTTTGAAAAAATATAATCAAAGCAGGAAAAAAAATAAAATCATTTATAGAAATTGTTTACAATATGTCATTAATGATTGTGTGCCATAAACCCTAATAACCATCATATACCAGAAAGAGAAATATTCTACAGTTTATATATCGCCTCACTAAAATAAATGTAGTCATTACTTATGCATTCAGTTATTTACTGAATATGTGCAACTATTTTCTATGATCAGATTTTTTTTTTTTAGAATTACAAATATAGTTTCAAATCCTAACAGGTTCGTTAACATTATAGGATGGGTTGGTATAAAACTAACATAGTGCTGATGTAACTGAAAATTTTATACAAACAAAAGAAAATTCTGGCTACACATGTGCAAAGCATTTGATTATTCAACTTAAAATCATTCATCGTCATTCACACCTATTTCTTTTAAAATTGTCCAAAATGAATCTAGGGCAGGGATCCTCACTCCCAGTCCTGGAGAGCCGCAGTGGCTGCAGGTTTTTGTTCTGACCTGGTTGCTTAATTAGAAAGCAATTCTTGCCAATAAAGCACTAACAAGCTATGAAATTAAATTAACTCTGCTATGTCAGGTCATTCTCATATCCTAGATTTTCTTTCCCTTTCTATCATGCAAATGATTTGAAGGCTAAAATGGACGAGTAATTCTCAGTCCTTCACTTTTTTCTCTTCATTTTTCTTCCAAGTATTTAATTAAACCCAATAGTGCAGATAAATACACACAGGTGTAAATATAAATAAGCTAAATGGAGAAATGCTGCTCTCTCTTGTCATTTGCATATTATTGATAATAAGGAACAATTAAAATAGCTGTTTAAGACAAAATTAAGCAATAAGGGCTCAAAATCACTAAAGTGAAGCAGAAGTGTTACTTTAGCAATAAGTGCTTTTTATTGAGCAACTGGGTTGGAGCAAAAACCTGCAGCCACTGCGGCTCTCCAGGACCGTGATTGAGGACCCCTGATCTAGGGCAAGATAACGTGCAAGCATTATCATCTAGCTCCAGCTAGGCCACAGATTTTGGAAATGTACCAAATTAACATCATTTTGCACAAAAAGCTTTAAATATCTATCAGACAACCTTCGTGACAAAATCACTCCTAACTCCTAACAGTTATATTTAGTATATACCCAGGTGGGCTTAAAATTGATAGGGACAAAATCAATTATAATAGCCTATACCACCACCACCACTACTACTAGCACGTAGACTTATCTTGCATAACTGGAAGAATCCCAGCACACCTTTTATAACTCTGTTGGTAACTAATATTCTGTACTAGCAAAATACCCACGCTTCGCAGCAGCGAAGTACTGCATTAAAATTTTTATTAAGAAGAAAATTAAACCTTTTTAAACTGAAGGAAAATATGCCAAAAATTGTTTGTTAAGGATCTCTTTGTGTGCCACGTTGTCAGTTCGGCCCTCCGGTTGTAACATGACCAAGCTGTGCGCTGAGCTTACTCTTGAGCATGCAACTTACAATTGGCCATGTGAACAGTAATCTTGTCTCAAATCTCATAGCTTGGATTGCTGCTGTCATAATCGGTTTAAGTTTCATGGTTTGTTTCAATTACGACAGTATTTGCAGGATTTGTTGTGTTGAAGTGACATTCGGCATCTGTCAAGCGTTGTAAGCACACAACCAGTTTCATCGATAAACTCACATCCAGCTTTTGAGAGTTTACACATTCATAAACATCAAAGTGTGCACTACTGAAATCGTCACCTGTGAATCTAAGATGTTTAAGAGGCATTGGCGGTTGTCGAAAGGTGTAAAATATTTGGCCATTTCGGTACACTTGAAAGCGACAACCGAACAATTCAGCGGCAGTTATCAACTCACATGCAGAACCATAGGTGAAGGGCTTAAGCATTTCACTCTTCTAGTGCTTCTGTGTAGTATAATTATCTCCTGTACCATCATCAGTCCACACCTTGAACCTGTCCCAGTCATTCAATACATAAGACACAATGTTCCTCCGGATATCAAGAGTGAGCCTGATATGGCCGTGCAATATGTAACACAGAGAATGGAAAAGGTAGATGGTATCTCCGGGCATGGAAACCACTCGGTAAGTGACAGTTCTTTGATCGATAGAATTTCTTGAAGATGGGCCCATAAGTAACAAAGACTGTTGAAAAGTTCAATATGGCGGCCGACAGTGGCATCATACCACCGAAATAAGTACGTACATTGGTTTGAGTTAGTGCAGGGAAGCCGCCTACCAAATTTCGAGAAGATGGGGCCATAAATAAGAAAGTTCAACATGGCGGACGTTGTTGACCTTTATGACCATTATGCATAGACTTTCGAAATGAAACCTGCTTAGCTTTTGTAAGTAAGCTGTAAGGAATGAGCCTTGCAAATTTCAGCCTTCTACCTATACGGGAAGTTGGAGAATTAGTGATGTTGGAAAATTCAATATGGCGGCTGACAGTGGCGTCATACCACCGAAATAAGTACGTACATTGGTTTCGGTTAGCTAAGGGAAGCCACCTACCAAATTTCGTGAAGATGGGGCCGTAATTAAGACAGTTTAACATGGCGGACGTTGTTGGTCGTTATCGACCGTTACGTGTAGAATTTCCAAATGAAACCTGCTTAATTTTTGTAAGTGAGCTGTAAGGAATGAGCCTGCCAAATTTCAGCCTTCTACCTACATGGGAAGTTGGAGAATTAGTGATAAGGGAGTCAGTGAGTGAGTGAGTCAGTCAGTGAGGGCTTTGCCTTTTATTAGTATAGACTAGCAAAATACCAGCGCTTCGCAGCGGAGAAGTAGTGTGTTAAAGAAGTAATGAAAAAGAAAAGAAACATTTTGAAAATAACATAACATGATTGTCAATGAAATTGTTTTGTCACTGTTATGAGTGTTGCTCTCATATATACATACATACATACATACATCACAGTATATATATATATATATATATATATATATACACAGTGTATATATATATATATATACACACATACACAGTATATATATATATATATACACAGTATATATACACATATATATATATATATATATATATATATATATATATATATATATATATATATATATATATATATATATATATATATATACACATATATATATATATATATATATACACACATATATATATATATATATATATATATACACATATATATATATATATATATATATATATATATATATATATATATATATATATATATACAGTATATAATGCATGTTTTCTTCAGCGCTTTTTGGGCCTCTTCCTGGTTTTCTACGTACTGCGTGATTACGTGGAAGGCGTGATGATGTCACACCAAACTCCGCCCCCACGGGTTTCACGCTCATCTCCATTACAGTAAATGGAGAAAAACAGCTTATAGTTATGACCATTACGCATAGAATTTCGATATGAAACCTGCCCAACTTTTGTAAGGAAGCTGTAAGGAATAACCCTACCAAATTTCAGCCTTCTACCTACACGGGAAGTTGGAGAATTAGTGATGAGTCAGTCAGTCAGTCAGTGAGTGAGTCAGTGAGGGCTTTGCCGTGTATTAGTATAGATTATTTGAAACCAGTAACGGTGTTCTGCACAAGCATATGCAGTGAATACACTTGACTTGACCATACTCCGTGTCCGTACGCATCCACTGCACGCTGCAGAGAGTTGATACTACAATAAAAATAAAGAGAGATTAACAATTCCAAAACTTTTCACTTTTAATATAAAGCAGCAGTGCAGAAATTCAGTGTAGTATATGTGTACCAAATTTCAGGCTACAGTTTATTTGATTTTTGACCTTGACCTTTCTGGGATTATCTTTGACCTTGGCGGTCAATCATCACCCTGAAAGCGGACAGTAGAGGTCACATAGTATATGTGCGCCAAATTTCATGTCAATAGGACAAACGGTTTGTGAGCTACAGTGGACAGACAAACGGAAGCCACGGTACCGTATTATACAAGAAGATTGGAAACCATCTAATTCTCGCTTAGAGGATGTGTGGCAAGATTTCATTAAAAATGTGAATATTTTTCTATACAAGGGGAAAAAGACCATTTAATTTCTTTTTTCCTGCTCTTGGCTCTCATCTCTTTATGTCAGTGGGGTGGATGAACTAATTTTATTATAATTAAAAAGAAAGAAAAACAACTTTGGTGTTCTTTCTATATTGATTTTAATGTTATTTGTTCTATAAACTCTGCAGTGTTTCTGGTAAATTGTCCTCTTGAATTAAAATTAATAAATAAAAAAAAAAACAGTCTGCATTGGACTTAGTTGATGTTGGACTTTAAAAACACATAACTTCCAGGAGGAGTTCATATTTTATTTGTTATAGAATCTATTTAAAGGTTTGTCATTGAGTTGACCTGTTAATATTTTAAAATTTCTTGCCTGAAAACTAGACAATATCCCTCATAAAAAGTAACACTTTAATTGACAAAAAAGCAATGTCAATGTTTTGTTTAGGAAGAAACAGAGAGCAATTGCCTTACTGGGCTAGTACAACATATACTATTTTACCAATAATTATACATTTTAGATTATACAAGGTTAAGTTCAAAAGAATGCATTACATCTATTACTCAGCAGTTAAGCAAAACAAAAACTATTAATTCAGCCATTGATACTGTGCAGTTATCAGGACTTGTAGCAAGTAGTGCTGATTAGTGAATTTTGTCAGCAAAAAAAACAGAGGAGAATTATTACTTTTTACAAGACTTTTCATCTTTTTGATGAAATAAGCACAGACAGTTTAGAGTGCCTAGTGTGACTTCAAATAATTAAAAAAACCAGCAATTTCAATGTGGTGTGTCATATTTGAATTTTCTGCCTTTAAAATGCCTACATATTTTTTTCTGACTTTTGACTGGGATTTTAGCAGTTCCGCTTTGTTTTGATGAAATATATCATTGCATGTCTTTGACTGCATTCTTTCCTCTTTGATCTCACAGAGCCATGGTAGTGCACTGGTTTACACTGCTGCCACATAGCTCAGGTCACCTTTTGGCCACAGTACTGTAATTGGTCCAGTATAGTTGGCAGATGTTTCCTTAGCCCTAAGGGACACTTTAAAAACGACTGTACCATTATAATCCAGTCAAATCTAGTTCAGTTAGTCCTTCAACATTGACTTTGGTGTAGTTCACCAAGTTTGGCGAATATTGCTAAGATTTCCATAATTTCAGGGAACTCATTGCAAATGTTCGCTCATTACTACTAATAAGGTATGACAGGATACAAGAGAACTGACCCTTTCTGTTATGCGTTTTTAGAGGAGTATACTGTAAGGGGAGTCTGAGAGAAAGGAACAAGGTTCTTAATCTAAAAAAAAAAAAAAACTCTACCTGAGAGGCTGTTTCACTCATCCTTAACAGTCTTGTCTTTCCTTAAAGCACATTATTAAAGACACATATATGGGGAATGAAATGGTGTTGTAGTTGTAAGCAAAGCAGATACAAGGCTTTAGAGCACTTGCTTCGAACCCCAGCTTAGATACTGCCTGTATGGAAGCTGCATGTTGTATAGGGGATTACTTGGGCTATCCTTTAGGTATTCACATTCCAAAGAAGCATGTGTTAGACTCAATTGTTACTCTAAACTGGGCCTGTATGAGCTGGTATGGATGTGTTGGTATGTGAGTATTCTTTGCAAAGGACTGGCACACTATCCAGGGTTATTTCCCATCTTCCCACCCCAATGACGACACCTGTTCCCATTGCCCTGGATAAGCAGATTAGAAAATGGATGGGTCATTATTTAACCATATTAATTGTTTTGTTATGTATTTATTATTTCAAATAGAAGAGTAATAAAGGTTAGAAAAAAAAAAAACCTTCAAAGTAGTCATACATCAGAAAGAACACTCCACCTCTAGTTTTCATATGTAGATCCAGTTGTGTAAATCACCTGCAATTTGACTTTAATGGGAACCTTCATATGGAAGATTAGTGGGCTACACCCCTCCTGTACTCCTTGCTCAGCTGTGACTGCGTGCCCATACACAGCTTCAACTCTATCATTAAATTTGCTGAAGACACCACCATCATAGTCAGCAGCATCTTTAACATGAAAATTTTGGTTGGGCCACATGGACCTTGGAGAGAGAGACAGAGACAGAGAGAGAAAAAGAGAGAAACAGAAATGTTCTAGAACCAAAAGAGCAGAACTTATTAGACCCACTTAAATTTAGTGACCCAGTTACAGTGCATCCGGAAAATATTCACAGCGCATCACTTTTTCCACATTTTGTTATGTTACAGCCTTATTCCAAAATGGATTAAATTCATTTTTTTCCTCAGAATTCTGCACACAACACCCCATAATGACGACATGAAAAATGTTTACTTGAGGTTTTTGCAAATTTATTAAAAACAAAAAAAACTGAGAAATCACACGTACATAAGTGTTCACAGCCTTTGCTCAATACTTTGTCGATGCACCTTTGGCAGCAATCACAGCCTCAAGTCTTTTTAAATATGACGCCACAAGCTTGGCCCACCTATCCTTGGCCAGTTTCGCCCATTCCTCTAAGCAGCACCTCTCAAGCTCCACCAGGTTGGATGGGAAGTGTCAGTGCACAGCCATTTTAAGGCCTCTCCAGAGATGTTCAATCGGATTCAAGTCTGGGCTCTGGCTGGGCCACTCAAGGACATTCACAGAGTTGTCCTGAAGCCACTCCTTTGCTATCTTGGCAGTGTGCTTAGGGTTGTCGTCCTGTTGAAAGATGAACCATCGCCCCAGTCTGAGGTCAAGAGCGCTCTGGAGCAGGTTTTCATCCAGGATGTCTGTGTACATTGCTGCAGTCATCTTTCCCTTTATCATGACTAGTCTCCCAGTTCCTGCCGCTGAAAAACATCCCCACAGCATGATGCTGCCACCACCATGCTTCACTGTAGGGATGGTGCCTGGTTTCCTCCAAATGTGACGCCTGGCATTCACACCAAAAAGTTCAATCTTTGTCTCATCAGACCAGAGAATTTTCTTTCTCATGGCCTGAGAGTCCTTCAGGTGCCTTTTGGCAAACTCCAGGCGGGCTGCCGTGTGCCTTTTACTATGGAGTGGCTTCCGTCTGGCCACTCTACCATACAGGCCTGATTGGTGGATTGCTGCAGAGATGGTTGTCCTTCTGGAAGGTTCTCCTCTCTCCACAGAGGACCTCTGGAGCTCTGACAGAGTGACCATCGGGTTCTTGGTCACCTCCCTGACTAAGGCCCTTCTCCCCCGATCGCTCAGTTTAGATGGCCGGCCAGCTCTAGGAAGAGTCCTGGTGGTTTCAAACTTCCTCCACTTATGGATGATGGAGGCTGCTGTGGTCATTGGGACCTTCAAAGCAGCAGAAATTTTTCTGTAACCTTCCCCAGATTTGTGCCTTGAGACAATCCTGTCTCGGAGGTCTACAGACAATTCCTTTGACTTCATGCTTGGTTTGTGCTCGGACATGAACTGTCAACTGTGGGACTTTCTATAGACAGGTGTGTGCCTTTCCAAATCATGTCCAATCAAGTGAATTTACCATAGGTGGACTCCAATTAAGCTGCAGAAATATCTCAAGGATGATCAGGGGAAACAGGATGCACCTGAGCTCAATTTTGAGCTTCATGGCAAAGGCTGTGAATACTTATGTACAGGTGCTTTCTCATTTTTTATTTTTAATAAATTTGCAAAAACCTCAAGTAAACGTTTTTCACGTTGTCATTATGGGGTGTTGTGTGTAGAATAAAGATAAGTGTGTAGATAAAAGTGAATTTAATCCATTTTTGAATAAGGTTGTAAGATAACAAAAATGTGTAAAAAGTGATACACTGTGAATACTTTCCAGATGCACTGTATGTGGCCACTGCTAATCTTTGAAAGATCCTGGCTTGGATCGACTTTGACAGTTGGGGAGAAGGAACGCAGGAGCGGTCTTTGACCACAAGTGAGCAGTTTGAGGCAGAGCCAGCAATGTGAATTTACAAGTTGAAGATGCAGCAGAAAAAGATCCTTGGAGCAGCATGGAAGGAGCTATAGGAAACTAGAAAAGTGGTAGTGATGTAACAAGACAGCTAAGCAAGGAGAAGGCCTCGGGAAAACCTCATATGAGAAAAAAACAAGGAGGGATGGTTCCTTTCACAATATGCTAGGCTACCTTCTTCATTGATGTTAAAATGTAAGCCAAATGATAGCCAAAATAATCTCAAAAAAGTAAATTTATCAACATATTTTCATTGAATACATATGCCAAAAGATTGTATAAATAACTCAAATAATTATATATAAAATTTCCAATTTTCATTGGCTAGATGAAAGTACTAAATTGTTTTGCATATAAGGTAATTGATAATTCATGATGATAACTACTTAAAAATAGTGAGATGTACAAGCTCACATACCTTTAAAGTTATGCCATAAAATAAAAAATAAAAAAAATAAATAAAAAAAAAAACAAAAAAAAGAACAGTGCTATCATGGACAGCCAGAAAAAAATGATTATGACAACTATGTTGACATACCTATAAATATTTTAACAATGTGTTAAATTATATAGGCAAGTTTACTACCTATGCATATTTTTCATATAGGTTTTTTCCTCTGCTGGGAGATGGAGCAGCAGTGCCATACTTGCCCTTAATGCAGACATGCCAATGATTATAGACCTAATCACCAACCAACAACCATGTTATACTAGAGATATATTTACAGAATTTGTTATAGATCCATTTTGACATTCTATAAGGTTATGTAAATGACTGTTTTTTAAGGGGTAAAACAGAGTATTTCTGGGTTCTCATACTAAGGATTAAAAATGAAAGTTTATACTGGTATTTTAATTTATTCTTTCATCTTCATAGCCAGAAAAAACATGACCAAAAAAATAAAAGGATTTATGACATACCTCTCGACTTCTTAACTGGAAACTTTTACCTTCATGATAACAGTTATATGTCTTAAGCAATGTTAACATTTCTGACCTGAAATATAAAGTAAAGAAAACTGTTATAATTTTGAAGATTTTTATTTTTCAGTATATTTTATTTTTGAAAACCAGAACATTACAGAAGCATACTACTCAATCAATCAAACAAAAAAACACAAAAAAAAAAAAACCAGATACACCCATTTACTTCAAAATCAATAGAGGTAACAAATGCAAAATAAGGGAGACAAATAATTTTAAAGATATTCTAAATGTTTTCTATTCTTACTTCATTCAAAATAGGCCTGTGATAGAATTTTAGCCTGTGGTATTATATAGGGTGGTCCAGATCTAATTATCCAATTTTCATTACGCTAGAACTTATTAAATTTATTACATAGAAAATTACCTGGAAAATCCTGGACCATCGAGAAACGTGCGAACTGACGACATGAAGAACCGTCTTTGCGGCCGAACTGGAATCGTCCCCGCAGAAATCAAAGTCATCCAGACGATCTGGATCTGAATAATTAGATCTGGACCACCCTATACATATGTGCAACCAGTCTGGGGTAATTTAATGCCTTTAGGGAGGCAGAATGGAGTTAAAAAAATAAAAAAAATTTTTAAAAAAAAATCAGAAAACACAAGAACATTCTGCCTCCACACATATGGTAATTAATCTTAGGACCCAAATGCTATCTTTCATACATAGTTAATATACTATATGCATTTTATTGAAACTTGTTCACTATTACCAGTGTATGAAGAATTAATAATATTTACTTTGAAATTGCCTTGTGTTCTCCAACTTTCACAAATGAAGCTTGATGAAAACTGTCCATCTTCAGACTTGATTTCTATTACTGGTACAAGAACAACTGGTGCTTGAGAGTGGGGAAAAAAAATACAACTGAACACGTTTGATTACTTCATTAGAATATAATAAAGTAGTAAACTGTACAAAGCATGTGCTTGATGCTAAACATCTCATTGCAACTACTGGAAAAGCATATGAGCCCAAGGGCATTAACCTACAATTACTGGTATATCTTGATATTTCTCTGTAATGATTAAAAGCTTTATTCTTAAAACTAAAATATATCTTAATTCCCAACTGTCCAGTATAACAGGTTTTCTATTGGAAAATACTGAAAAGAATGGGAATAAATAATTTTGATAGAATTTAGTCTTTATTGAGTTTTAGTAAGTCTGATAAATAACCTTTTAAATAAGAACATAAGAAATTTGCCAAATGAGAAAAGAGACCATTCAGTCCATCTGCCGTGCTTCCTTAGCTAATAGCTAAGCTGTTCCAATAACGTATTCAGACAATTATTATTGATTTTCAAGGTTTCTTCTTCAATTACTGTTTGGTAGTTTGTGCCAGATTTCCTCAACTCTTTGAGTAAAGAAGTATTTCATGGCTTCAGGCCTAAATGCACTTCCTTTTAATTTCCAATAAATATGAATATATTATCTATAAGAGTACCTAAACGTTAGGTAGTCTTCTCTTGACCTGTTAATAATGTTAGGATGACTTGTGTCATTCAATTACAACATGCATCATCATCCTAACTCATTACAATATTATTTTAGACATGAAAACAGAACATTTTAATTAAAAATATATACCTTCTCTTTGTATATCGCATAGTTAACCTTGTAATACCTCAATGAGGCTGTATTATAAAACATGCAAATTAAAATAATGCTTTTCAAACAAACAGAAATAACATGCCAAAGGATTCATTAGTGCTACTGCATTACTCCATTGACAAAGTTCTACTCCAGGCTGGGTTACTGACCATGTGAAGCTGCACTGATTCTCCCACTATTAGTGCAGCTTTGATCCTGTTACTTGGGTTAATTGATGATTTAAAATTTTCCTTGTACTGTATGACTGAACTTCGTGATGAACTAGCCTCTTATCCAGAGATTGCTCATGACTTTATGCCAGATGCTCCTCCTGGGCTCCTCTCTAGTTGCAATGACCTTACAATAGACTAAGTGGATTAACTGATAAAGGGAAGAATAGATAACTACTGAGGATTATCTAAGACACCTTACTTTAATATATGAGAGTAACATATGTAACTTAATTGTTTACTCTCTACATTTAGATTGTTGCATGCAGTGTTCTGGCTTTGACATTAACTTCAGAGCAATTAACAACATTTTTTAGTGAATGATAACTAAAACTAGTTATAATCAAACAATGTGAAAACTGAATCAGAGAAATAACAAAAGACTGTAGTAATAGTCTATTAGATTTACAAGAAATTCTATTATTTTAAAAGGAGCAAACTTTGTTCAAGGTTACAGTAAATGCAATTAACATTAAAACATGAGGCAGACTACAACTGAATAATTGAATGTCACATTTTCAAATAGTAAAACAAATTTAATTGATCAAGTAAGTAATAACTAGGTGTTTAAGTGGTCAGTAAAGACTGATTTTAGAAGTACGGGCTTTTATAAAGACTGTAAAGTCATTTGTGAAATTTATTAGAAGTGCAATAAAACCTCGATTATACATCACTCGACTAACCTTCATTCTCCATTAACTGTCAGGGCAAAAAAAAAAAAATAGCCCATTGCACACACCAGCACCTCCCCATTACTGTACTACTACTTGTGTGCAGTACACTACAAGCTTTGCACATTAGAACAACTTTGCCCTATGCTAGCACTTAAAGTTTTTTCCCTTGCACCACAGTGTCAGTTACGTACCTTCAGTTTTAATAGTGTTTCGTAACTTTTCTCTTTTGCTATAATTCAACTACTATACATTGTTATTGGCGATAAATGTATGTGTGTGGTGTTGGAACTGTCACAAAAATTTAAATTATTAAATATTTACAAAATGGTAATAGTGTTTCGAGTATTGCTTCAATTTACAGAGTAGGAAGAACAGTAAATGATATAAAGCATGATGCAGACAAAACTGAAAATGTGTTGAAAATGGACACCACTGATGGTAATGTTATTCTGTATTGTAATTTTCTTTTTACATTTTTTTATGTTTTGTTAATATATTGTGACGTGTAGGCAGCTTGTGATGCTCTATACGGGAGTGGAAAGGGTGGAATGAATGCTGTAAGTAAATGGACTGGGTGAAGGGCTTCTGTTCTGTAAAGGGCAGACATTCTTCTTAGAAGATGAGTGACAGGAGAAGTTAGGAGAAAAAGGAAGGTGCAGGATAAGGAAGTTTTGAGTAGGGAGTCAATAGACAATAAGCAGGAGTGTTGGCGGTATAGAGAAAAAAAGAATGTAAGTGGCAGGAGATAAACTGATTCTTATGGAAAGCTTTCTTTTATTGTTTTGGTGGTGTGCTCCATAACCCAGATAACAGCGTATAAGACAGTGCACCGTTTGTTAAGGAACAAAGACTCCAAGTAAAACACAGAAAACTCCAGTACCACTGATTTTTATTGGCTTATTATGCTGGTTGTTATGATTTTATTAAAGTTATATTTTGTTAATATAGTTTTGCTTTGTAAATAAATACAGATATTCGCTAAACTAATCTATTGTACAGTATTATATTATTATTATATTATTGTACAGTATATAATTTTTAAAGTATCTGTTCTGTTATCTTTATTTTGTCTTATCTGTCATAGCCTCGGCCCCAACCTCCAATTCTGACAGTATGCACAATTTTATAAACCGTTCATTCATATCATTGTTAAATGAATGGTAAAAATTCAGCTTACCATTAGTCTCTATGGCTAAAGTACTGTAAAATGCAGATGCAGAACTGCTTTTGTATCCATTAAATATTTCAGAGTGTTACTGGTTCCAACCTCTTCAGCTCAAGGTAAATAACATGTTTTTTCTCTAAAAAGAAATATATATTTAAAAAAGGAATTAGAATATGCAGTATTACCTATTCCAACATTTTTAAAGGGGAAATTTTGGCCCCTACAGACAAAAGTTAAAGCAAAGCAATAACAATTACAAATTATAGAGTACAGTTTCAACTTTCTTTTTTATTAAAAAATTCAAAATATAAATAACATATTAGTTAAATTAAAAGAAAATAAAACCATTTCAGACCAAGGACTAAGTTGCTAAAGTCAAAGATACAGCAGTTCGCCCAATTGTAAGCCTGTATTACAATTAACACATTTATTTTAGTAAATGTATTAATCATGGTAAAAATGCTGAGTTTAATATCCAATGTTTCTAGCTTTGTGGGGCAAAGCCCAAGATATCAGGAATTCATCTATAACAAGCCTTCGCCTATTAAGACACTGTAATAAAAGTCAGCCTGACGGCAATGATGCAGCCAAAGCAGTACATGTCAACAGTCTCATTAGATTAAAGGAACTGTAATGGTCAGAGGTGGCTCCGCATTATGTCAATGCAAATTTAAGAGAGTGAGATGTGTGTAATGACAGATAAAATAAAGACTGAAGGAGGACTAAATCTGAGTGTAAAAGAAAGGAAAAAAGAGGGGAAATCTCAGCAAGCCAATAGGAGCAGAACAGGGAGGAACAGCACTGAATTAAATGTTGTTACCGTAAAATGTTATTATTGCTGCTAACAGAATCTACTTCTTTTGACTTAATTTTAATTGGCCACCTTGTAGCTATATGCTCATCATACAATATCTACTTCAATAGACTATTTCAAAAAAGAACAGAATGATGGCCTGAGAAATATTAATCTGTTCTAGTCCACGAAACATCTGGATCACACTCGGAACAAAAGAAGTGGTTTTTTAAATGTCTGTTGGAGAAAGGTAAAAAAAAAAAAGAAAAAGAAAAAAAAAAAATGGAGTGAACACATCAACCCCCAAGAACTGAATTTGAGACTTCTGAGTTTGAAGATCTTCTTTTGACTTCTTAAGGAAAATAACAATAAGTTAAGGTTTATAAATGTAAAAAGAGAAGTCAGTTCAAATTACATCTGTTCCATTAGCAGAAGTAATTGGTCCCTAATTAAAGAATTGGTTGGAATGAAAACATGCCTGTCACTGTGGTCCTCTCCGCAGTGCAGTAGCAAGCAGAACAATAGTAGTGTATAAATAATGAAATAATTACGGAAAAGCAGAATAGTTTCAGGAGTAAGCATAGGGAAATGTACATAAAAACAGTAAAGGGGGCGTGAATACCGCTTTCCTTTTAATCATTAATAAAGTTTTCATTTGTTCTTGTTCATTAATCCCACTTTTATCACTGAGAATCTTCTCAATGTGTCCACCCATGGCAAAGCTACTATAACACTTGTGGCCACCAGGGGGCACACCAGCTCCCCAAACCAGATACACACATGTACCATGCACAAGTCCAGGAACACACAGGCTTTATTTAGTGAGAAACTCTTTTCAAATTGTTCCTGCCTGCACAGGATAGTCCATGTGAGCACAGAAACACACACAGCACTTTTTTCTTTGGCCTTTTTTTGTCTTTCTGCCTCCACTCCTTCTCTAGCAAGCTTTGTTCTCCTTCCTCCTGAGTATGGCTCAATGATGCTAGGTAGGTAGTCCCTTTTATTTTAGCCACCCTAGAAGTGGTCTCAATCTTCCACACACGTGTTCTGTAAGCACTTCTGAGTGAGGCAGAAACTCAATGACGCAGGGCCTCCCCAATCCTGCAGCTCCTGCTGGCGGCCTTCATGGGAAACAGGGTTGTCCCCTGGGATTACAATATCCTGCAGGCCCTAATGTGGGTAATTCAGCCTGGGCTCACTGCTATCTAGCATCCTGGGTGAGACAATGCCCTGTGTAAGCTGTCTCACCTCATCCTTTTATCCTAATGGCGTCCCAGCCGGGTAAGGATGCTGGCCATCCCTCACACACTATAATTTTAATCAGCAATAGTATTCTCCATGGTGGTAGAGATAGATCCATTCCTTGTGGATATACAGTAAGAAACTTTAGTAGCACTGATGTCGGGGAGCAGCCTGATTGCTTTAAGTAAATGTTGAAGTAGATGTATAATAAATGGCAGATTGAAAATTCACTTT